>NW_009222277.1:0-10356 GCF_000690835.1 Fulmarus glacialis | reverse complement strand
ATGCCATGGGAGACAGTGTCGAAGGCTTGTCGAAGATCTGACGAGATAACCAAGTTAGCTCTTCAAGATAGCCTGGATGCTGGGTTTTACAGTCATTCTGATTCTCGTTCATATGACTGAAGTTGATTGTTTGATTAGATGATGGCATATTAATCACAGTATTCTCCAGTACCAATAGGTCATGTTTGACACCGCCTACTCCAAAACTCCAAGTCATCCCTGAATTTATGTGGTTGCCAACTCATCTATGTCTATGGAAAATTAATAAAGATATGAGCTCCCAGTTCTCACTGCCGTTCTTGCATAGTGACTGCTTCTAGCTGTGCATCCCAGGAGCTTTATGTATGTGAGCTTACAGAGGCTGAAAGGAGACACTGCTCTGCTTGGCTACCCATGATTCTTTTGCGCTGTGCAAATGGGTACATTTACCTAAAGAGCTGTCTCATGTTCAGAGTGATTTTGGGGAAAGAGGGTTCAGGCCAGCGAAACAATCAGACTATTGGTTATTCCCACTATGCCAGACACCCAAAACAACACTAGTGGTCCCCAAAAGTTTGCAGATGCTTCTCCTCTAAAGTACTACAGGTTTGAAGCATGATAACATGGTGTTCCTGCCAGGGAAACAACAGCAAACATTGAGCAGAATTTCTTAGTCCTGAAGTTTGGCAATGGGAAAAGGATGTGACATCCATTCCCAGGATTCAATACAATTTCTCCAGTAAAGCCCAGCAGAGCCTAACACAGATTTGTCCTTTCCTGAGCATGTGGAGCACGTTTACCCTCTGCATAGCATCACTAGAAGGAAACCACACAAGAATCTTTTATTAAACAAATGGCGGACAGGACCACTCCAGAGGGCAAATGAGAACTCCCGAGCCAGGCCACTGTGCTCTGGAGGTCTTTCCAGTGAGGGTCAGCACAATCTATGTCCTGGCTGAACAGCCCTTCCCACCCAGCACCCGCTGAATCCCTCCAGGCTGTCAGGGCTCTGGCTTCAATTGCACCCTTGCGAGGGGATGGGGGCAGCTCTTGGAGGGGGTATCTTCTTGCAGCTGCATGGACAAGAACAAAGCAACGCTTGAGAATACAAAATGGCTTGGCTGAGATTCAGTTGCCCAATCATAGGTGCTGTGTAGGCTGCTCTGGGATATTCTGTCTGGTCTCCAGTAGCTTTGCAATGGAGCAGCCTCCCATAGGACCTGTGTTATCTTTGCTAGCCATGTGTGGATGTCTTGGATATCTTAGACATCTAAGATGGCCCTGGGAATTAAGACTTAGGCAACTGAGTGCCTTCCCCACCACCTCTGAAATACTTTGGTTGTTCTTATAAAGATGACGTTTATATACTCTGGTCTACAGTTCTTGTTCTTCCTGAAGCTCAGTAAAAAGCATTCAAATGAAACTTGAGTCCCTTGAAAACATCCAGGTTGCTCACAGCAACCAGATTGTCATGGGGTGGTAATGCAAAGGCTTGTTTTAAATCAATGACAATCCTAGTATTATACCTCTGACAGAACTACTGATTCATAAAGTGGCTGTTATTCTGTGCTAGGAAGGGCCATAAATCATGCTACAAACCTTTTCCAGAGCTGGAAATGCCAACATTAGGGTTTTATATGTTACTATTTCATGATTTATATTACAGTGAAGGCTTCCAGTGTCCTGTTGCTCTTAATGTTGTACAAGCCCAAAGGTTCAGTATTGTAAATGGGGCAAATTTTGTAGCAGTGGCGATGTCTTTAATTAGCCCAGTGGAAACCTTGGGAAGAAATGGAGAAGCTTTCCTGAACACAAGCCCTTCTTCACACTTCTGTATCAGGTTTGAAATGTCTTTTGGTGCCCCAAAGCTCTATGCATTTTCCCAGTTGCAGCACATGCGATTGCTCCCTTCACACTTGGGTATGGATCCAAGTCCACTCACAAGCTCCACCTTGCCCCAAGCCCAACCTGTTTGGAGTAAAACCTGTGTCAGGCACAAATTTGGGGTGACATGCAGAGTAAGGCAAGGCGAAAGCTCAGACTCATGCCATCTCTCAGCATGGACCTAAGAGTACTTGTGTCTGCAACATGGACCAACTTCAAGAGCACCAAGGGCTGATGGAGTCGTTCAGTGCCTGGCTTCAGTGAGCACACCCAGGGCCAGGGGTGGGGATGCACTGTCTGTGAGCCATGGTTCAAACCAGGCTCCAGGCTTTGCTTTGGCCAGTGCTCCACCTGCCAGTGTAGACATATCCAGAGGAACTTAATGATACAATGCAGTACTGACCTCACCTCCTCATGAGTTTTTTCCTTCCATAGCCATCTGCATGACACTTCAGCAATGTTGTACTGTAAATCTGGAAGCATCATGATCATAATTATCTCGCATCTATTCACAACTGTTATCACTGCCCTGGCAGGCTTGGCTGAAGCTGGTATTAGCTGTTTTCCGACTTGGTAGTAAATTTTAAGTGATAGGCATTATGTCTGGTAGCATTATGTATCTGTCGAGTTCAACCTCCTTGCCTCTTTCCTTTGGACCTTAAACGTGCTTTATTATATCAAATAGCAATTAACATTCCTCAGGGGTGAAGGTAGCTACATTGTGTGTTTACTGAGGCGGCCAGCTGTCGCCACTTGGCAAGCAACTTTTATCATAAGCTGGTTGAATTTAACATATATCAGCATTTATCAGCCCAGACTTTGTCAGTTTTATAAACGAAAACTGACGGACAATAAATCATTTGGTGCCCAGGTGATGGTGCATACATCAGACAACTTATTTACCAGTCCAGGTGGATTCAACCAACAAAAGGCATCTAAGGTTTTGTTATTTGATCTGTATTGAATATAGCCTCAGATGTCTTTTTTGGTGCACAACCCACATCTGAAAGCTTTGGTGAGATGTGTGCTGGATGGTCCCAATTGTTTTCTTCTAGGCTGGCTGCTGCAGCCCTCACTCCTGTTCAGTAATACGCGAACATTTCCACTGACTTCTGTTGGAGTGCGTTTGACGCAGCATCCATAGCGTAATTAATAAGTCTCCTCACTTGTGGGGGATGGAGCACAGAGCTGGACAGAGAAACACACTGAAGTGGGATAAGCCTCCATTCTTAGCTGCTTTAAACATAAAGAATTGCTCTATTAATTTGCAATCATGCTTTACCGTAGTCTCAACAGATGCCCTCTGAATCTTCCAGGGTTAACCAGGACTCGTAGATCACACCTCTACCAGTAAATCAAATGGGTCAGAGAACAGATACTGGGGGTAAGTGGCAGGCTGCTGCTCACATCTATACAAATAAAACCTTTTCCACCCCAGAGTAGGTGGTTCATCCATAGCACCTAGTGGCAACAGCTCCGTGCTACTCCTGAACCATGTCCAGGCTAGGTGGCATGGGATGAAACTCTGCCAGGGAGTGTGCTGCACCCTTAAACAGTGCGGGTGACTGCAGGACAGGGGTCAAATCCTGCATTTGGGGATAACTTAGGTCATGCATCACTGCCCTTGCCTTGGGCGAGATGGAAGAGAGGGTGTGTTCTGCAGACAGTGATTTAACAGCGTGGAAGATGAGAAGATCCCATGATACAGTGTGTGGCAGCATGGGAAGTCCTCTAGAGCATCATTTTCACTTCATCATTGCATCCACAGTCCATAATGCTAATGGAAACCCAACCTCAGAGAGTGTTTACACTTGTATGTCAAGGGGGGAATTGGAGCATCTGAGGTTCAGGAGCAAACTATCATCCACCACGTCAGTGTGTCCTCCAGCCAAAGGGAGGTCAGACAGCGAGGGCTGTAAGGCAGTAGCCATCAGGGAGGGTCATTAAGACCATATTTGTACTGCTTAATAAAAAAGGGCCAGGGAGTGATGTCTGGTAAAAGCCTGTGCTGGTTTTGGCTAGGATAGAGTTAATTTTCTTCATAGTAGCTGGTATGGGGCTATGTTTTGGATTTGTGCTGGAAACAGTGTTGATAACACAGGGATGTTGTCGCTGTTGCTGAGCAGTGCTTACACAGAGTCAAGGCCTTTTCTGCTCCTCACCCCGCCAGCGAGTAGGCTGGGGGTGCACAAGAAAGTGGGAGGGAACACAGTTGGGACAGCTGACCCCAACCGATCAAAGGGATATTCCACACCATATGACCTCATGGTCAGCTGGGGGAAGAAGAAGGAAGCGGGGAACGTTCGGAATGATGGCGTTTGTCTTCCCGTTATGCATGATGGAGCTCTGCTTTCCTGGAGATGGCTGAACTGTCTGCCAATGGGAAGTAGTAAATGAATTTCTTGTTTTGCTTTGTTTGCGTGCACGGCTTTTGCTTTACTTATTAAATGGTCTTTATCTCAACCCACGAGTTTTCTCACTTTTACTCTTCTGATTCTCTCCCTCATCCCTCTGTGGGGGGAGTGAGTGAGCGGCTGTGTGGGGCTTAGTTGCTGGCTGAGGTTAAACCACGACAAAGCCAAATGGCATTGAATGGCTCATTGCCCACCCTGCAGTGCACTAACCTTGCCCTTTGCAGGGAGCTAGGTGGAGAGGTCTATCCATAACAGCAACAGGGAGGGAGATAACACCTAAGCAATGTGGCCAAGCAGGTGTCCAGTGCCCAGGCTGTCCCTAGCCTGTGTTTAGCAAATATATCATGCTGCTGAGTTAAGATTTACAAGAAGCCATGGATCAGCCCCCCAGAGCTCTTTGCTATGACAGTATTAGTCTTTTTACTTGACTGCAGTGATGCAAAATCTTGAGCTAACATAACATGCCTGGAGCCACCTGCTTCACAGCATTAGCACAGGCTGGTTCACTCAAGAGCTGGGAGACCTTCCATGCTCTTCCCACAGTTCATCCCAGAAGAGTAGTAATATTTCACAGATGGTTTGGTTGATTTTGCCAGTGTCAGAGTGTCCCAATGCAAAGAACAGTGAGCTATGCCCTCACAGGGACACCAGCTGGCATGTGCAAAAAGAGAAGACATAGTAATGTTGTAGGCTGTGCAGTGAATACACTTGCATCAGGTGGGACTAACCTGGGTTAACTGCAACATAAACATAGCCATGGCCAGAGTACAGAGTAAAGTATTCAACTTCTTTTTTTAAATATACAAATCTCTCACAACTTCCTTATGATTCCCTTTCCTCAACATAGTTTTGTAGCAGATCTTTTATGTCAAGCTTTTCCAAAGCCTGTCTATGTAAGATGAGATATTCGCTGCTTATTTAATTATAAATCTTTAAATTGTACCAGTTTTATGTCTTTTGACAATTGTCTTCTCCTCGTTGTCTTGTTCAAAGCAGAACTTAAAAATGCCAAGGTTGTCTGCTTCCAAATCTTCCCTCCATGGATGGACCCAGGACATTTTTAATGACAAGCAGCAGCTTATTGTTCATTCTTATTACAGTGACATGCAAATCCATTGGGAGGTGACAACACAAGGAGACCACTGCTTCCAGAAACTTCCCAGCACACCTCCCAGCACATTTGCTGGCAAAGTGTGCTCTCCAATGTCAGTGCCATTCCCACCGGTCTCCAAGACTGCAGCAGGAAAATAGTGGAGTTGAAGAATGAACAAAGAACAGGAGTTATGAATGTGTCAAAGAATAAGAGGTAAGGATGAAGCTTATACACATGACACAACTCAAATAGCCTGAAGCTATGTATTCCTGTACGCTGTGGGATGAGCTAATTGCTGTATACAGAGTTTACAGTTTTCTAAAGATGGCAGTGAACTCAAGGGCTGTACAGTATATCCATGCCAACGTAGCTACAGCACAAGAATGGTTTTGTGAAAGATCAAAAAACCCAGAGAAAGGGTAGAAGCTTTTGCTTCATGGCACTGTCTGAAAATCAGCTTGCAACAGCAAGTTGCAGTGAAGAAGAGACAAGATGTCATAGCTACGTTTTAAATAAGGACATTTCTGAGCGAGGAAAAGGCTACTGGAGCCAAGTGTAAGTCAGGGGGTCAGCAAGGAGGAGGGGTTGTGGTGGCACTGCTGGCTGAACACAAAAATGTGTAGCAGAGGTGTTTGCCCCAAAGAAACAGAATGGGAGAGGCTGGGACCTCCTACCTGTGCTGGCCAGAGGGGCTCATGGCAAAGACTGCTGTTCCCCTGCCTTTTTCTTGTCCTGTGAAAAAAAATCAGGGAATTCATTTATTCTCTTTTCCTTCCTTACAATGACAATTGTAAAAACATGGCATTTCTGTACCATATAATTCCAAAATCTCTGACGAAGATAAGTGATGCTTTGAAGTATCTGCAGGTAAGACGCTGTTACCTGGGCTTGCAGCTTTTCTTCCACATCTCCACTACTGCTCCATTTGCCAAAGCTGGTAAGTCCACTTGTACCTGTTCCATCACAGAAGCTTGTACTTCCTAACACACTGTGATAATTGCTTAAAACTTTCTCTTGATCTGGAAAAATGGAGCTGTTGAAAATGCATCCTATGTCTGCTAGCAGGTGGCAGGTGCTCCTCGATCCCTCTGAGGTCTGGCACTCTGTTTCACTGTTCAGGCATCAGAGATGTGCCTTCCATCACCCTCCCGCTGCCGGGGTAACCTCCTCCATTCCAATACCAAGTTGTGCTGGTTTATTTTTGCTTAGTCTTTGCAATGTCTTGATACCTCTGTAAATTTCCATCTGTCTTCACAACAGTGAAGCGTTTTTGGGTTTGTATCCTCTTTAGCAACGCAAGAAGAAATGACAACTCCTGTGGCACTGTTGCCGTTTCCTAATTTAAAGGGGCTAAATATGTAGTATTGCCCACCTCTGGAGGCAACCGATGCTTCATTATTTTTATGTCATTTTCTGTGAGTCACCGGATGGGAAATAATAGAGACTAGATGGGCTCAGAGAGAGAATTAGCTGTTCAAATTATGAACACTGCCATTCCCTGAGGTTAGGTGGCCATCCTTGGTGGCAGAGATCCTACTGATGGATTGGGCACCTGATTTTTCTGATCTTGACACAGGCAGAGTAGTCGCCTCAAGATGACTCTCTGATCCTTGTGAACCTGTGGTTTTGCAGATGAATGCTAGGACATCTGATACTGGAGGAGAATAGCCTGGGAATCTGTTCCGTCACTGAGATATACATAAATTCCCACTGCCATAAACAGGGATCATGCTTTGCGCTATGATCCATTGAATCTGAACTGAGTCAACTGGCTGCAAGCCCTCTCAGGAGAATATATCTAAAGAGACATGGGACTGATGGTTTTTTGTTTCATGTGATCACTGAACCCTAATTCTACTATCACTGCCAGGGTTGCTGGTGTTGCTGTAAGTGACATACGACAGGCTAAGGTGGTGGCCCCCAAAGTGGGGTGTGTGCAAAGCAATCCATTGGGGTGTGGGAAGAAAATAATTTTTGTACCATTAATAAATAAAATAAAATAAAATAAAATTAAACTAAATTAGATTAAATTTTGAGAATAGTTTTTATTTCATCTTTATGTCATCCATTTTAATTTCTATTTTTTATGTTTTACAATGTACATTATATATTAATACAGTAGCACAGGTACATAATTTGTAAATAAATATACATGGATTGGGAGTACATGCTCAAAATCTTTTTACTGGTAAGGCTGTGCGATCAAAAAGTTTGGAGACCACTGGCTAAAATATGGTGCTGCACAGGGGACATGTTAACCCTGGGGTCTCAGCAAGGGCTACAGGGTCACAGCCAGTCTGTGCTGTGAACTGTGACTCTGGCTCAGGACATCCCACTGGAATTTCAGGGGTTTTTTTCTTTTTTTTTTTTGAAAGGAATGCCTATGTGGTCCCTAAGTTTCCAAGGAGAAAAACTTGAACACATGAACTAGCAGCTTGAGAGAAGGGAGTGATCTTCTCAGAGATCTCCAGAGAGGTCCTAGCTCCAAGACCCACAGCTCTAGTCAGCCCTTCCCACAGTGTACCAGAGATGGCTTTTGTTGTGGCAGAGATGGGTAAGAGATGTAGCAAGTCCAAGATGTGCTCAACCTCTGGGATAGTTCATGAGGGCTGCTTTGTGGAGGAAGAGGGAAAAGCTCCAGAGCGGAGTGGGGAACCTGCTGCAGGACCTATATGGCCACGGGGTGTGCGTGGGGGAAGGAGCTGCAAATGCGGAGCCTCAGAAACCCTCGTCGTGGCATGGCACAGACTCTGCAAGGCAAGGAGGGGCAGATCATCTCTTCCTCTGCACGCTGTGTGCCCAAAAGGGGTTACATGCTATCAGCCAGCTGGCAAGGGTCATCCCATGTAGGGACACAGTCCAGAGAATGTGGCAACAGTACAAAAGAAGCCATGGGAAATTAGGATTTTTTAGTGCTGTTTTCTGGAATAAGCAAGCACTTGGAATGAGGCGAACCTTCCTGCTGCTCCCAGTAAGTTAGCAGGAGTCCGGAGGGGAAAGTTCCACTGGGATCAGACAGAGCTTTTGTGACTCCATCATGGTGAGCCTTCAGCGGGATCTCTTCTTAGCTCATTTTTGGGATTTTCAAAAGTCTGCAACAGTAGAAGGGAAAAATAATCTTGGTCCTAAGCTTTCCCCAAAGACAATTCTAGTTGTCAAATTCCAGTCACATTCAGAAAATAATTATCTCCCTTTGCCCCAACCTAAATTTAAACATTTTACAGACATTTCATTTCCAAATATGTTTGTCTGGACATTGGCCCAATTTCTCTAATTGAGTTTAAATGGGCTAAACATCTTTGAAACAACAACAAAAGCAATGAATCTGCAGCATATTAGTTTGGTTCTGATTTTGACTCTACTCTTAAAAAAAAGTGTTGTCCCACCATTTCCAGCCTTATTTTCAATCAGCTGCTGTAGAAAGCAGCACATTTCTTCTTCTTTCTGCTGAAAGTCAAGCGTGGCCAGTGCTGAGCATGTCTGAAAATCTTATGCATCATCCTGAAGTTGTTTTACCTTTGAAGACTTAATGTCAGATTAATATTGATATTCTATCTCTCTTGAATCCACCATCCCTCTATGGGCATACAGGTGTGTGGTTTCCTTATCCGGAGTCATTACGTGTGCTTGGCTATGCCCATGTTCACACCTTTCTTACTCCAGGATTAATCACCCCAAGTCCCATTGTCCCTTAACATCCTTTCATGCTTTGTCAGTAGTTTACAAGTCTATAACACAGCTCTAGATAGCTCTTTAATGTGTTTTCAATGGAGCTTATATTAGATCAGGTAGGCAGCCCTGGAGTGTTACTGGTTTTAAGGGTAAGTGGGACAGTGGTTAGCAATTAGTTAGCAGTTAGCAGCTGCAATATCATGCCTTACCTTAAGCGAAGCATTATTTAGGACTGCCTTTACGGTCATGCTTAATCCAGATTTTAGCGGGATTTAAGTAGTAGTGCTTAAGTCTCCAGAGACCTTTCCTGTGCGTGCTGAAGAAACGAGGAGTAACTGATCCTACCAGGCTGCCAGCTGGCCCAGGCAGCTCCTGGCCTTCCCAGAGCCTCTTCTAAGTTCACGCAAGGCCAAACCACAAAATTCAAGATAAAACAGAACAGAGTAGCCCTCTCTGACCGGCCACTGTCCCAGAGACCTCCATGAGTCCTGGAGAGATGCTCCTTTCTCTTCCAGACTTACTAAACTACCTGACTGACAGCTAACCCTTAATCCTCCCCTGGGTATTTCTGCCCTGCGACAAGAAGTTTGCCTTCTCTATTATCACAGGTATAACACATCCTTCTCGTGAAAAAGCACCTGGACCTGAGGGAATGTGGCAGTTCTGAACCATCTTGTGTAAAAAGCATTACTGGCACTAGCCTCTCCGTACCTAAAACCCAAGGACAA
The DNA here is from genome assembly GCF_000690835.1 of Fulmarus glacialis. Lineage (NCBI taxonomy): Eukaryota > Metazoa > Chordata > Aves > Procellariiformes > Procellariidae > Fulmarus > Fulmarus glacialis. The sequence goes on along the minus strand of NW_009222277.1, from coordinate 586 downwards.
ATCTTGCTATTCTGCCAGAGAGCAACATGCTGGAGACCCGCTTCTGTTCCTCTTCAGAAGGAAGAACATCACCTTTCAAATCCCAGGACTTTATCTTGGAGGATCCTCTGGAAGGAGAATGATCCAATATTTACAACTTATTGTAACCTGCCAACGGCAGTTCACCGGGCTGCTCAGCTGGCAGAGAGCAGATCCGTCGACAGCCTCAGGACCACACAGCGTTGGTGCAAGACAGCAGCAGGGCGGACCCTCGGTTCTTTTGGCCCTTGAAGGCAGCCGCTGTTTTGCACAGCACACCTCGCTCTGCTCTGGACCCTGCCAAGGCCCCAGGGGGATCAGATGGTTTTCCTTTGAACAACTTAGTGGCTTTCCTTCAAGGACGAGTCCCGTATGACCTAACGGTGCTTTAAATCTGCCCTGCAGTAGTTTTCACGGGGTGTTTACGTGCACACCCACGCACAAGCCCACACGTATCGGTGTTGGCTTGCGTGTGCGTGCTCCCGCCCCAAGGAGAAACAAGGGACGGGGGGGTGAGGGTGGCGGTGGCTCCGAGCTGCGGGACCCGGCGTGCCCGCGCAGCCTCGCG
>NW_009222276.1:0-1431 GCF_000690835.1 Fulmarus glacialis | reverse complement strand
GCCAGCAGGTCGAGGAAGGTGGTTCTGCCTCTCTACCCCCCTCTTGTGCCCACTGCCGTGCAGTACTGCGTCCAGCTCTAGAACCCTCAGCACAAAAAAGACATGGACCTGTTGGAGCAGGTCCAGAGGAGGGCCACAAAGATGATCAGAGGGCTGGAGCACCTCCCCTATGAAAACAGGCTGAGAGAGTTGGGGTAGTTCAGCCTGGAGAAGAGAATGCTCCGGGGAGACCTTCTAGCAGCCTTCCAGTACCTGAAGGGGGCCTACAAGAAAGCCAGAGAGGGACATTTTCCAGGGACATGTAGTGATAGGACAAGGGGTAATGGCTTTAAACTGAAAGGGGGTAGATTTAGCTTAGATATAAGGAAGAAATTCTTCACTCTGAGGGTGGTGAAGCACTGGAACAGGTTGCCCAGAGACGTTGTGGATGCCCCATCCCTGGAAGTGTTCAAGGCCAGGTTGGATGGGGCTTAGAGCAACCTGGTCTAGTGGAAGGTGTCTCTGCCCATGGCAGCGGGGTTGGAACTAGATGATCTCTAAGATCCCTTTCAACCCAAACCATTCTGTGATTCTAAAAATAAGTCATTAGGTATCTTGTGTATAAATGTTTTTCCCATTTCCATAACTTACTGTGAAATGACAAGGATTCTGCACAGCTTATAGTTCCAATACTGTTTGGCAGCTTGCAGCTGTGTGCAGGTAAGCACATTCTTTAAACATTTTTAAATTTACACAAGTTAGAGAGGTTATTAAAACCAGCATTACAAAGGCTTCCTTTATATTATTTTTAAGCACCATGTTTTAAAAAATTACAGGACTAGTTTCTTTAAAAAATAGAGTAATACTTTTACACACAGATATTTTAATAAGCTTTGACATTCCAACAAAAAGTCTTATGTTTTGTCCGGTATTCACTGCATAAATCTCTAACTCATTTTTTCCATCAGAGAAGTAATTTAAAAAGCAGTTGCAGAACGCCCAGCAAAAGGCACCATCCACCTTTCGGAATCTGCTGCTTCTGACATTGTCTATAAACCTCCTGTTCCAGTTCTCCATCTACAGAACAATCCAAGCCTCTTCCCTGGACTTGAACATCGCCAAATCTTAAATCTGCTCTTCAAGCACAGAGGCGTAACAAGCTCATTAAGAGCTTGGTGGTGCCCAGGCGCTGCCGCAGGACCATCTGTCAGTTGTTCCTACATCTGTCTGTGTGTGTGTCTGTGTGTACTTGTGCCACATGTCACTGCCGAGAGGTGCAGAAACTACCCAAAGGCTGGTTTTTTTGGTCTCCAGGGCAAGCGGGGCACGTTTGCGGTGCGAGGGGCCGCAGCGGTGCGCAGCAGGTAGGGCCAGGTTAAGGCGTCCCCCGCTTGCCCAACAACCCCCAACGGCGCTTCTCGCCTCTACCCGCCGCCGGCCCGGGTGCTCTGG
>NW_009222275.1:0-2225 GCF_000690835.1 Fulmarus glacialis | reverse complement strand
CCGGAGCCCTTCGCCTCGGTGGCTTCACTTCATTCTATTTCACTAAAGATTTTTCTGCATTCCAGGAGATAATAAAATGTATCAGATGTTATCTTCATGAGAACTGTAACTCAAATCACAGACATCTTAATTTAATTAACAGCAATTTGTCTAACCACAACTGATCTGTTTATCTTTCTAACCAATAAACCTCTTCGATATTCACCAAAACTGTAACAGAAAACTTTAACGATTATTTTTAATGATATATGTAGTGAACAAGAATTATCCTTTCTTTTTTTCCACTGTAAGGAAACATTCTTTTTTTTAAGAGCAGTTTAAATAAGTGTGTTAATATAGAGACTAAGACACCTTGTACAATTAGCAACGAACCCATCTGACTGTGCTTTCTGTCTTCGAGATAATATCCACTGTCACCTTTATAATGGGATTTATGAGGACATGTCTTCTATTTCTAAGTAAATAAAAGTAGAGCCTTATGATCAACTAAAGCATTCCCCTGAAAGGATTAGCTGAGTTATGTGATGCTTTAAAAATTGTGTTCAAACATCTGATACTTCTGCTAAGTTAATAATTTACTGTTCCCATTAATGGGTTTGTTATGTTGTTCATCTTTTGTAGGTTTTCTCCCAAAGGCTTCTTCAAACTTTTGTATTTTTAGTAATGTTGCTATTTTAGTTTAAATTTATACTTATTTTAGGTTTAAAATTTATTTTGCTTTAACAACTTAAAGGAAATTAATTTTAATATTTCCTTACAAAGCATTTTAGCTATGTGTTTGATTCTGGTTTAGTTCAGATACTATTCTTCCTTGATTTTAAGTATTGGAGCATTAATAGTACAATTTCTCTTGCTTTTCTAATGATTGCTACTTTTCTAGATATTAGAACTTAACATATATAGAACTTAACATATCCAGGGCTGAATTTAAAGCTCTCTTTGAAACCCTTCTTTCCTAAAATTGTTAAAATACCTAATCAAACAAACCAAAACCATTAAAAAAAAATACTTAGACAAGGCTTTATATGATCTCACTGCTGTTAGTTTCTATTTAGATTTCATAGAACATATGTGCCTTCTTCACTTATTATTTGCTATTATGACTTTAAATCTCTATGATATCAATGCATATACATACAGAAAGGATGTATTTAGCTACAAAAATTGCTACCTTTTCCCTATGCCCTAACCAATTTATTGTAGTCATTATTGTTGTTGGTTTTTTTTTTTTTTCCAGTTCTTAATTTTTTTTTTCTTCAGATGAGTGGTTGAACTGAAGAATCAATTATTCATAGAGCCTGAGTCCAGATAGATTAGATGTACTTCACTTCCCTTTTCTAAAAATTCACATATCAAAAAAGGTATCAAATTAATCAGGCATGAACTACCTTTGTTAAATGTGTGTTGTATTTCATCCCATTTTCCATGTTCTTCCATTTCTTTGATTATATTTTCCTTTAAAAGTTTGTCCAGAGCTTTCAATACCGTTGATTCATGTGACAATGAGTCTACTACACTTACTCAGATTGCTATTTTCTTTCCTCTTAAAAGCGGACATTGTATTTTCCCATCTAAGTTATATGATACCACCTTCACTGGCTTCCTAATGATAAATTGGCAATTTCACATACAGCATGTTCCAGCATACTATGATAGAGAGTATTAGTTCCTTTGACTGAGATCTTTACGGGTTTTTTGCCAGTTAGATTTTTTTTTTTACCACAAGCTTTCTTTGTGATGTTTCAGTTACCTTCTTCCCTGCTAACTACATAGTCTTTGCTCTCATCCTTAGTATCTCCACCCTGGAGAAAAAGAAGTGGAATATTAATTTAGTTTTGAGACTGTTCATGAATTATTTTTAATGTCAGTCCTTTCTTGCTACATTGCTACATTAGACATCACTAAACAGAATTCACAGGTTTGTAAGGAAGAGCTTACATAATATTCTAGTTAATAATTCTGGCTGAAAATTAGGAGTAGGTTAATAAAATGTGTTGATAGAGTAAATATGAGAGATATGATCAATATTAAAAAAGAAGCAAATACCGTACTGTAAGACCTGTAATGAGAGAAATAGAACAGAACAGAAGGGAATAGAATAGAATAGAACAGAATAGAATATTTTCAGTTGGAAGGGACCTACCACGATCATCTAGTCCAACTACCTGATCACTTCGGGCTGACCAAAAGTTAAAACATATTAAGGGCATTGTCCAAATGCCTCT
>NW_009222274.1:0-1047 GCF_000690835.1 Fulmarus glacialis | reverse complement strand
TACCAGACAAGGCAGTTTCCTAGTAATGTTCTTAGACTGAACTAGACTCTTCTCAGTGGTGCCCAGTGACAGGACAAGAAGCAATGGGCACAAACTGAAACACAGGAGGTTCTGTTTGAACATTTGGAAACACTTTTTTCTTGTGAGGGTGACCAAACACTTGAACAGGTTGCCCAAAGAGGTTGTGGAGTCTCTATCCTTAGAGATTTTCAAAATCTAATTGGACACAGTCCTAAGCAACCTGCTCTAGGTGATCCTGCTCTCAGAAAAGGTGTTGGACTGTGTGTTCTCCAGATCCTGAATCATTATGTGATTTTCTAGCTGGTTTTAATTAAACATTTCAATATTGTATCACATTTATGATTCTATAAAGCCACGTTCAAAATATTCAGATATAAGGTAATACAGGTTTAGACTCACAGATTTTCGTGTTTTCTAAAGCTAGTGAGTTTGATCAGCTTTGCTTTTGTATTTATTGTCCTCCATTTCTGTGCTAATGTGTTGATTAATGAAACAAAGGAAGAATAAGACAAGAAACTTGGATCTCCCTGCTTTGGCCACAGGGATCCTATTTAGAACTAATTAGGCTAGACATATCAGTTACATCTCTTTAAAATAGATATTATTTAAAAACTGAAATGAAATCTTAATTTAAATGTGTGAAATATAATTATCATCTTGCTTATTTATTTAACCTTTGTAGAGTTTATTATAACCATTCTAGTTTTTCTGTATTGTTGCCAGTTATGTCTGGACCAGTTCTTTGGGACTCCTGGTTTAAAAAATTTATTTCTACATACAGTAAATAACTACAACTTTGGTAGAGTAAGACAGATGTTATTGTGGCTGGGACCACAATTTTTTTCTTCTATAAAAGTAAGCAAATATCTCATATCACAGATTTCAGCCACTCTTTTTTATTATAATTATTTTGAGCAGATTCCCATGAGGTATGGTTCTTAGCAGTACAATTCCTTCATTAATGAATAGGAGGAAGGTGTTAATAAATACATTAGTAAGTTAAATATATATTTTTATTTATTTATT
>NW_009222273.1:0-16407 GCF_000690835.1 Fulmarus glacialis | reverse complement strand
GGCCGCCGGCCTGGCTCGCCCCGCCGCCGCGAAGCTCAGCTGCCCTGAGGTCTGTGGACTTCAGTTGCACCGACATGTGGACATGATAATGATGTGTGTTTTGTTTTTTTTTTTCATGGCACTCTCTTCTTCCCCGCCTCCCTTTCATCCCCCCGCATGGTCATTGTATATTGAAGTTACGCTTGCTCCTGAGTTAACTCTAGGATTGATGTCTGTAGTCGTTTATGTTTCTCTTTGTCCGCACCGTTTATGCTTTTCTTACCATTTCCATGAAAATGGCTAAAAGAGAGTAGCTAAAGTGTATGTCAGAATGGGGGCGGGGAGGAGGGGGGAAGAACAACACCTTTGTCCCAATTCAGTCAACTCAACAGTCAGATCACAACAAGCTGTTTTTTATGACAAAGGCGTTTGAAACAAAGGAGCCATTTTAGAAACTCAAAGAAATTTATTTTGTGGCTTGCATGCTTTAGTAAATCCAGGTTTTCATTCTTCTCTCTTCTGCCCCCACCCCCCACTATCCTAATTTATCCTAAAATTAAGTAGAATAGAAGAAATGGCATCTCTTAAATCCTGCATCATCCCTATGCACTACAGCAAGCTTATTGTTTGCCTTGTGTTTCAAACATTTCGTTATGCATTTTTAAAGAACATTATTTTGTACTGGTAGATCCTTGAATAGTTGAAGCAGTTGAGTGTGCTTGTGATAAGAACATCTCATCTGTCTAAGATGAGAACAGCAAAAGACTCGTTATGTGCAGTAGTTTGGTAGGTGTTGCATACTTATGTCTATTTAGCATATTTAGCAAAGCACAAGTACGGAGGAGACTTACTGATTCTAAGGAGAGCCTGCTTTTCTCTGACTTAAAAAATGTGGACCACTGCATTTCCAAACTGAACAGGTGGAGTTACATCTAGAAATATCTTTTGATTTGTTCAATCCTCATAACTTGCATACCATTTTAAGCAGTATTTCAACTAAAACTAATGCAAAACCACATTGCTGTAGCAATTGACTTATCACCAAGCCTAATAGATGCTCGGAGACAAGAAGCCTATGATTTTCAGGAGTGAAATCATGTGACAGCATCAGATGCTGAATGTATCACTCTAGACAGAAAACCAGCAGAAAATACTTCCAGGAAAGCACTAAACAATGGAAAAATCATGTAACAGAATACACTTGTTAACTTTCCTGCTGGTTCAATGATATACAGTAAAACATGTTCTGCTAGTGTAAAAACCTGCTAGGGCTAAGCATATAACCAAAGTGTCTATGAATCCTCTGCCTGTTTAGCTCTTGAGACTGGACTTTATTAGCCATGGGACAGCATCACACTAGCTGCACTGACACTTGTGAACCCAAGAATTTCCTCTGATCAAACATCTTTCTGTCACTCTTGCCGGGGAATTACAGCCCCTTGAGCTAAGCTATACTTAAGCCGGGAAACTTCAGGGCTATGTTGCATTAGGTGGTTATTTTGTTATCGATCATCTCCCCTGCGCAAACACAATCTTGCTGCTGCTTGCAGTGATGGAGGCAGAGAAAATGCTGTTGCACAAATGGTAGTGTGTGTAGGGCTCCAGACTGCTGCTAGTATTTAAATCATCTTGTATTTTAAAGCTGTCCGGAGAACTTGTACTTACAGTTAAGCTGTGATCAGCTGTAACCAATGTTAACAAAAATTCTGTTTAGTTGTACAGACAGGGCTATACAGTGCTATACAGAGCCAGGCAAGCTTTATTTTTCCCAAGGGGTCATTTGAAGTATTAGCAGAAGATTGCAAGAAGAGCAAGCTTGGGCTGCCTGGAGATCAAACCTTGCTGGATTTAATGCCCTCTGGCTCATGAGAATATTTTTTAAATTTTTTTTTTTTTTTATGAACATCTGCTCAGCCTTCTTGATTGGGAAGCTTGTTTTATTTTACATTCTTTGAAATCAAATAATTTGCTCAGTGATGTAGGCCAAAAGACTGCATGAAATATGTTACCCTCCTTGAATGCAAGCTTTAGGAAGGAGGCAAGAAGAGTAAACTCCAGGGTAGGGTTTGCTGGAATATTGGGAAGGAAGCCAGGTGGTGAGATTCCAATCAGGAAAGAAGGATAAAGTAAGGAAAAACAAAATGAAAAATGAGACGTATGTAAAGAGACGTGGAGAATGGTTGTGGCAGTGCAGGACTGAGGCTATGGTTCAGGCTTAGCATCCTCAGCATCGATGTAACATGATATGAGCTCAGCCACATAACTGAGCCCGAGTGCTGAGCTGTGCTGCACCTGAGCTGTGCTGCACCGCAGGGTTGCCATGCCTGCGCCCGAGGTGGAAACACTGCTTGTTCCTGGCAGGCGGTGGAAAGAGTAGTTTGACAGCAGAGGCTGCGGGAGCAGCTTCCTGAGTCACTTCCCAGTGGTACGTGGGACTGCGTGAGCACTCCTTTTCAAGGCAAAGCAAGCATTTTAGTGGTAAACTGACCTGTTTGACTTTGCCTTGAAACAAATTATGGATATGTTTACACTAGCTATTTGGCTTGCATCCAGCTTGAGTATCTGACACATTCTCGGGAGGCATTCTCCAGTTGCCTTGTGGTGGTTCAGGTCTCAGAGAAGTCTCGCTAAAAGAGACCTGAACTCTCCCAATGCAACTAAACCAGGAGTCCTGCTCTGGGAGTACCCTCAGTTAATTACCGAGTCTTGCATGAAAGATGCTGGTTTCTTAAAAGTACCTCTCAGCTGTAATCAAGTGAGCAGTTCTCGTCCACTTTAGCATAAAACCAATGAAGAGCCCCACACCAAGTTTGTTAGCTTCAAACATTTCTGGCAGTTTGTTCTGGAGTGCTATGTCCCACTCCCCTGCAAAACATGAGCAAACACTTCTTAGCTTTCTGTTACCTTCAAGAAGATAATGCCCACCACTTATAGTAGGTATAGTACCTGAGTGGAACCAAGTGGTTGGCCGTGGTGTTTTTAACATGTCCTAATCTGTCTGCAGATCCTCAAGCTGAGCACGCCATTCTGGTTCAGCCAGCTACAGTCACAGATGTACAAATGTGCCTGGAGAATAGGAGAAATACAGCAGGTGCAAAGACTGGAATTGAAAACAATTGGCAGATTGAGCAGGTGAAATTGCAACTTGTTAGAGCAGATTTAGGAGGTACAGGATACTGTGGTCCTCATGACTGTGTCTATAGGAAACTGTGCGTACCTGTGAGCTCTCCCCTCTCTGGTGGTATTGTACCTAGAATTACTTCACAGGCATTTTTAGTCTTAACATACATGTCTACACTAATGTTTTAGCTGAGGCGGAGAGTGTGTTTTTGAAGCAAATGTCCCAGTTGTCCCTGCCTTTTTGTTCTTCATCTCACTGTGGACTCGTCTTGGAACACCTGAGAATAAATGGGAGGAACTGTTTTAGGAGCACACCAACTGCAACCTGGCATTCAGTCCCAGGGACCAGGTTGGAGCTACTCCAGCATCTGTATTGGGTGTTTTGTTTAAAAACAAACAGCCTTTCCCCCATCTATGTAGTTTCAATTTCAAATGCTTGGCACCATTTTTTTTTTTCTTGGCAGAGCCATTTCTGTTGGTCTGTGCTCTGTGCTATGCACTGATGTAGCTGTAGCTCCTATGGTAGGTATGTATTTTGCTTCTCCAGGGAAGGGTGCTCAGGTAGAGAGATTAAGGGACAGGACCAAAACCAAGAAAATTAGTTATACGAGGTCCTGTCTCTACAGCTCCCTGTATCATCTGCTAACCCATTCACAGTTAACTGATGTCTTCTGAAGGTGCATAAGGAAGAAAGGCTGTTTCTGTAAAGAATGCTTATTTAGGACTGTGTACAATTGGCTATCAATTTCACAAACAGGAGTTATTCCTTAGCATATACTCTGTCTGCCACATGCTTGTGTACCTGTGTCTGAGTCTGCCAAAAGTGAACTGGTAAGTTTCCTAGGACCCCAAAATTGTGATGCTGCTGGGATCAGCATATTGAGTAAGGTCTCCTGTGGCCAATTCCAGATTGCGCTGATACAAACAAAAGTTTTGCCACTGATTTTTTTTTTTTTTTTTTAAGTAGTCTTATTTATATATTTAAAAACAAAAATAAATCCCTACCTTTCATTGTCCTCCAGGATGTTTCGGGTATTGAGACTTGTCCATGGTATAGCAACAATTAGTTACTGCACTGGTAATATTTGCACAATTGGGTGGGTGCGCAGGTGGTAGGAATTGGGCACCTTAGCACAAAGCAGTCCTGTGGTCATGGAAACTGTAGTCCTCTTCCATAGTTCTGGTAGGCAGTTATAAGAGCAAGTCTCTTATTCCCTCTCCCACTCTGCTTTCACAAAGCCACATCCATATCAACATTGTCTTGGATGTGTGCCATCAAACAGGTTGTGCCTCTGAAACGCTAAGATCAATGTGGGGTTTGTTAAATTTGGGCTTGCTAGGCCTTCTCGCTGTCAGTGTTAAAGCAGCCTGAGGAGAACAGATGGATTGAAGGAGGAAAAAAGGAGTTCTTACTGAACTATTTGAGGAAGGGAGAGGAGTGAGGAAGGGAAGAGGAGTGATGGTGCTCCCAGAGGAAGATACGGAAAACAGCTTTTTATAAAGCATCTTTGGACTCTTTAGGCACCTATATGCGAATGAGATGCTCTAGAACAGCTGGATTGAGGTTTCCCTTTAGAAGGGAAAAATGTTTCAGCATTTTTTTTATACTGTAGGCTGTTTTAGCTGGAGTGGCTTTTCGTCCCAACCCCCCTTAATTATCATGTTGTAGAGATTATTTGAAACTCTGGGGGATATTTTTCTTCCAGAGGGGAGTTCAGTGGTGCAGCATGAGCAAGGGAGTGCTCTTGCTCTTGTGCATCTTGAACATCCAGTTAACATCACATGCAAACCAAGCAATTTGGGACTAGATCTAAAGCATGAAAGATGAGATTGTGGTCACCATTCAGTCCAAAAACCAACCAACAAACAACAAAAAAACCCACCCCACTGAGAACAACCAACCCACTGAATCTGGAGAAAACTTCAGTCTGCATGTTGTGCTATATCATACAGGTTACGATCTCAAGGATGAGATCAGTTCATATTACTGAATTATTATGTGTGTATCTGCTGCAAGTGTTCTGGAAACTAGTTTTATTTATTTTCTTTTGGAAGTTTTTCTGACTATTGCTTTACACTTATGAGGTAAGGGGTAGGACTATAAAAAAAATGTGTGCCCCACTATTCTAAGAAGAAGAGATGCTGAAGGAAGATTACTTTCAGTGTTGCATTGTGTTAAGAATAAGTGCGTTATGGCAATCATCCTGTCCTAGTTTGTACTCTTCCTGGCTCTGCTTCGTTCTTCTTCTCCCTCAATAATGGTGTTGCAGGAACAGTTTCCAACGGTCTTCATGTGTCTTCTTTCTATTCTCTTCCCACGTTGTTCTTCTCCCCTCTTTCCAATTTTCTGCTATCAAGTCTTTGCCAGCATCCTCTTCTAGCTGAGACTGGGCACCTAAAAGAAAGCAAACACCCAGTAGGACTGAGCAGGAAGTGGCAGAGGGAAGGAGAGCACCATGGCACCTCACACTTCCCTTGCCACTGACTTTTTTCCTGCTTGGTTGAAAAAGGGCATTTTGTGCAACTGTCACGTAAGGATGGTTTCTGGGCCATGCCTGAAAGTGAGTTTCATAAGTCTTGCTTACCAACTGGTGTAACTTTATTGACCTTCAATCCATTCTTTCCATCTTTACATTTTGCAGGTCTTCATCACCTCTTCCTTTTGCTTCAATGTGTTAGAGGGGTGTTTGTGTTACTGTATCCCTCCTTGCTACGAATGTCCCTGTCACCAAACTCCATCCTGGCTTTCCTTCTCCACTACTTACAGAAGCAGTGCTTGATTCTGGTGCTGATTGGGGTTAGCTTAAGCTACAGAAGGGTGAAGTGAGTCTTAATACAGTCACTTTTTTACAGTTGTTCACAACCCTTGTTAATGGAAACTAAAATCTGGTAAGATATTTGTGACTCTTCCAAGTTGAAGAGTCAACTGGTAGCTGCTGGTACATAGGCCTGTCTGAACAACAGATTTGGGAAGATGCCCCTAAAGTGATTTTTTTTTTTTTTTTTTGACCATGTTGCCATTCAAAACTTTTCCTTAAAGAAGGGCTTAAACCTGTTTCAACCAAAACCTGGAGTTAGCAATATTTATTGCATAAACTTAAGAAAACTTTCTGGTTTCCATGGGCAAATAGGTTATTTCTTCCACTTCTCCTCACCCCAGACATTGGTAAAACCAGAGCAATCTACCCTGCACGTGTTCTTCTGGGCAGCAAATGCGTAACCAGAGCTTCCAGCAAGGTCATGTACTTGGAGCTGTCCTGGTTTCCTGCCTCCTGGGATGCAGAACATCTCACTGAGCAGCAAACAGGAGATGAAATAGTAGGCCATGAAGTTTGCAAAAAAACTGCAGTGGGATTTTTAGTCCTCTCATCTGCAGATTAAGTATGTTGCTCATTTATTGTGGTCCTTCTGCAGATTGCAGGACAGCAGGCAGCTAACAGTGGTGCATAACACTTGCTATAGGATGCTTACAGTTTCACAAGCGTGGTGCTTCATGACATCATCCAACTGGCTTACTGCGTGGGAGGTCATTATTCTTGAATCCTGCCTTAAGGAACAGTGCATTTGTAAAATTACAGAAGGACATGCAAAAACTCTCATGTATCCTACTCTTGCATGTCTGTCTCAGAGCTCTGTGGAAAAGTTGTGCTTGCATGCCAAAGTAATTTGGGTGCAGTGATGGGAAAACTGGGCACCACATGGAGCAATTTTCTGTTAGATCAGTATGAATTGTGTCTGACCTTTACCAAGTTCCTGGGTAAATAAATTGCTTTATCCTCCTCTACCCTGAAAGCTTTGTCTGGCCCTTGTCCTGATACATTTGGTGTCCTTGTCTTATTTTTTTTTTTTTGTCAGTTAACAAAATAAATATGAAAGTCCGTAGTTCTACATGCTTTCAGGCTGATGCTTGGTGTGAGGTTTTATTGATCTGACAGCTGAATTAACTCTACCTGATACAAGCAAATATAACAGATGTTGGAAAGGTAGGAGAAAGGATAGAGCAAGCATCTCTGGTGTAATTCTATTGACATTGCAGATCTGCATGTAACCCATTGATAGAATGGTGCTGCTTCCCCACAAACTACTGCATGTTAGAAATTGGTAGGGCTCTAAAGCAAATCTAGACTTTGGTTAATTTTGGTGGCAAGTGAATACTTCGTCTTTGCCTTTTACCTTGTATCCTCCACTCATCTAGGCAATGATGGGGAAACCAAGAAGGGAAGGCAAAAGAGCATCATTCACTTTTGGAAAGAGTCATTTTGGGTTTTTTCCATGGAGCTTCTGCAGTAATTAGTTTGGGAGCTAACCAGGCAGCCTCTTTGGATTTTATGTATCCAGTCTTGTAGGATTTATTCTAAACTTGAAGGAATGTTGCTACAAAGTGTGATGTTTTATTTAGAACAGACTTCTTCACAGTACAAGCTGTTGTATGGTGTGTCTGGAAACAGAGCAAGTAGGCCAGAAACATTGCATTGCAAACCATGGAGGCACACATGAGCCACCCAGATGACGCTGCTGTTCTCCTGGGTGAACTCATCAGTGGTCAAGTGAAAGTTCATGAGAAGTGGCTTTTTATAATGGGAGGGAGGGAAGTTGCTGTGGGTTGAAGGCTGTTTTGAAGCATGAGACTTCATTTTTAGCTGATATATCATCTACTCAGGCCTCTTCCGGATAAAATGCACTTTCCTCAATAAGTAAAGTAAGCTTGTACAGGTTGGAAACATTATAGATAGAGACAACACTTGGATACTTTAATTCCTGTTGAAGTTAAGCATCTGATTACATTTCTGGAATTTTACAGTACTCTGGGGTATGGAGAGCTTCCTCTGCTTTTTAACATCGTATTTAGTATTAGAAATAAAATGTACCTAGTGAAGCCTTCACAGGTGACCTGAAGTGACTTCATATAATTTTGTCCTCAACATCTTTCAACATTGTAATAGAGCAGGGCTAATAGAAATTGGTAAAAGTAGATTATTGCCACAGTTCTGCAGACAAAATATGTCTTATACCTGTACATCTCCTTTGTTGAATTTTTGGGATTTAGTTTGCTTTAAAAAGTCGGGTACAGAACCATAGCCTTTTTCTTTTAAAGGGCAGAGATCAACAATGAACTGTGGAGATGCTTCTACAATGCTGAGTTTTGGTTTGATGTTATCTTCATCAAACTGTGGGTTATCACTGAGCAAAAATCTACTGAGAAATTGCAGTGTGTAGGCTGAACTGGATGGTGTTAGAGGTAACTTGCCATGTGAGATTGTACACGTAAGTTTTCTTGAACCCAAATGCAGTCCTACGTGACTGTCTCTTACAGGTATTGTAAGACCCTCTTGATGCGTCCTTGTTTCTGTCTTACATCTGTGACGCTATTTACCGCTTTAAAGAGGCAGTAATGGACTGAAGTGAGGTGCTAAGTTAGGACTACAGAATTGGAGACTTTCAAAGCACTGTTCTGTGGCTTGGGGGAAGGGGTTTTTTGTGCTCTCCCATCCTCCAACTCTGCTGTGATTTTAAGCTTTTATTCAGGGCTCGTTCTTTGTATTGCTTAATTGTGTTGGATATGCTCATGCTCACAGGCTCTTTTAGACAGGACTAAAATTCACCGAATTTTGACTTCATGTCTAGCCTTTCCCTCACTCTCCTAGTGAAATACAGAAACATAAAATGTCAATGTGTGATGGAGATTAGGAGAGGAAAAAATGTTATTACCTGTGACAGTATGACTGAAGTCAAGTCTTGCTTATTAGCTTCATCAATCAAGCGTGACATTTTGTTCCAAGACTTTCTTCTAAAAATCACTTGAAGTTGAATACAGCCTCATCTTGGGCACATGGAAATGCAAATAGCCTTCTGTACTGAGATGGGAAACTGAGCTCACACAAAACAGGCATCCACTGTTGATCTTTGAGGTGGGTCCTGCCAGTAGCTGCATCTGTTGGTGTCAAGCAAAGCCATTTCTGAGCCAACACAAAGCGCTTTTGAAGTCCATGGACCTGAGATTTGAGGTGACTGTCCCTGAGAGCCTTTTCAGCAATAGAGCCGCTTCCCAGGATGTGTTCTGAGTTGGAGAGGTCTACGCACTGTTCTTGCTCTATAAATGACTATGCTGCAATTGAGATGGTCAAAGATCCTCTGTTTTTACTGGGTTTTTAAATATATTTTAAAGTTACTTTTATTCCACCTTTGGGCATGAATCCAAGATGGAAGGTGCAAGTAGGTATGTGTCTATTCCATGGGATTGCCTGATAAACAATACTTGCTGAGAATTAGTATGGCTTGACCAAACTGGGGTCCTAGAGTTGATGGGGTTTTATTTGTCTTTGGGTTTTTTGTGTGTTATATTGATACTGGCAGGACTTTTGTAGACTCTTATTTTTGAATTGTATGTCCCTTAAAATTACTTGTTTATGGTCAAATTGAGTGGTGGAGGCTTTTGGGTGGGAGCAGTGGGGGGAGATGAGGTAGAGGGAGTAATCTTGTTCCATCCTCAAGCTAAGCTTATTTCATGGGAAACAGAGAAATCATACAGGATTTTAGTGAGAAGTTGGTAGCTCTTAAACTAATAAAATAGCAAAGACTTGGGCACCCTGGTTGTTGTGTAGAGTACTTGGGTATAACTCAGGATATCTGAGATCTCCCCGTAAGAGTGACTGTGGGGGAAACAGAGAATCAAAGGTTGGAAGGGACCTCAGCGGGTCTCCAGCCCAACCTCCTGCTCACAGCAGGGTCAGCTTTGAGGTCAGGCTTCTCAGGGCTTCATTCAGTTGGGGCTTGAAACCTCAAAGAACGGAGACCACGCAACCTTTCTGGGCAATCTGTGCTACTGCCTGACTGTCTTCTTGGGGAAAAATGCTCACCTTAAACAGGAGAGGTTCAGCCTGCATATAAGTTTATGCCTGTTGTTTTTCATCTTCCTGCCCTGCACTGCTGTGAAGAGTCCATCTAAGACTTCTCGATGACCTCCCCATAGGCACTGGGATGCAGTTGGGTCCCCCTCAAAGCTGTCTCTGTCCTGGGCTGAACAAGCCCATCTCCCCCAGCCTCTCCCCCATCATGTCAGTGGCCTCTGCTTAACTCTCTCCAGTTTATTGGTGTCTTTTTTGTATTGCTGGGGCCCAAAACTAGACAGTGTCTAAATGTGGTACAAAGAGTGCTGAATAAAGGAAGATAATCCCTTCCCTCAATCTACTTACTGGCTGTGCTTGTGTTCATGCAGCCCAGGTGTCTGTCTTTGCATACTTCTTGTGGCCAGCTTGCTATCCACCGGGACCTCAAGGGATGTTTCATAACAGATATCAGCTATTCTTCCCCTTTCTAATTCTAGTTATTGCACATTGGTGTTCAGGATAGAGAAGTATTAACATTCCCATCAGAAAAAAAAAAAAAAGGAATATACAGTAGCAAAACACTTTTGGTGACATAAGGCTCAAGATTGTTGTCCTTCACGAATAAACACACGTAGGCTTTTGAGGCGAATGAAGGATAGGTGGCAGCCCAGGATGCTACTGGAAAGAAAAGTTGCAACCTGAAATGAGCATCATGGTGGTAGCTGGTGGCATTCAGCTCAGAAGAACCTACTCTGAAATTGTAACAACTAAACTAAAAATAAATGAATTAATTTTTTTTCTCTGTACTCAAGATGATTGATGCAATTACTGCCTTCTATTTTAAACATGTCCTTTTTTTTTGTGAGCAGGAAAGTTTGGATGAACTGTAATCTAATGATCCACATAAACAAAGTCCTATATTCAGCCTGCTCATCTTAATGGTTCTGATGATTTGTGTCTTTAGGACAGCTGTTATTCCTTTATAATTAGAATATAAACCCTCTAAAAATGTTTGCAATATGCCAGGTGAGTCATTAGCTTGCAAGACAAACCTTACAAAGAAAACTACCTTGGTTTTATATTTTACTCCGCAAATATGGTGATTATATTAAATAATACAACTTTTTCCCTCAGCTGTATCTGCAGCTTTCTTGAAGACAAACAAAGCAAACCCTCAGCTTCAGATAAAGAAGCAACTTTTAAGGCTTACTCTTGACTTCTTGCAGCCTCCAGCAACTGTTAACCTTTCAGATTGATGCATGTTTTGCTATATTACTTAAAAGATCATAAAAAGCCACAAGAATCCAAATAGTTAATGTTTATTTAAGGAAAGCTTTATTTATATTTTGAGAAAGATCTTGCAATAGTATTGCTGTTCTATGTGTTTGTAGTAGTAGTGCTTCTCTTCCAAGAAAAGCTGCAGCTAGTTTTAGGAGGGGAGACTCCTGTCTGGTTTAAGATATACTGGATGAAACAATTGGCAGTGAATGGGTAGGTAGGTGTGTTGTGGGAGGGAGGAGGAGGTTGATTTGTGGAAGTGGTGTCGTATGGGATAAAATCCTGCAAGCTGAGAAACTCGAGCGTATGGGAGATCCAAACTGTGTCCTTGCTCCGTCATCCTCAACATGAGTCTCTTGATGCCAAAGAGCAAACTTTAAACATCGGGCCAAGATGTTTTCAGTGGTGGATCTGTGTTGGTGTAAGCTACTCCTAGGGAATTAATGAAAGATAGCTAACAAAGTCAAACCTACTTGTCTTTAGGCTTATTCCAGCTGCATGACTTAAAAGGCTGAAAAACTGCCTACAAAAGTAGAAGAGGGGGAAGTATCGCACAGGTTCCTCAGTGAGAAAATGTGAGTGTGTATAGCTTAAAGCTGGAACATTTTCTTAGGCTGCAGAAAAACACAGCTGCAAGTTCACGTGAGTGAAACCATGTAAAAGTGCAAACTCAGGCTCTCAGAGTGATAGGTGGGTGGTGTGGCCAACAGGCTGCTCCCCACTTGGTACCTGCTGGCTTTGGGTGTCCTGCTACAAGTCTAGCGCTTTCTGACAAAAATGATATTTCAAAAGTGCAGGAAGTTCAGTCTTCAGAAACTTGTATTTCAGTCTCCGTAAGTCCATAACTGCTGTCAACTTCTCAACTAAATTGTACAATTGTTGTGCTCTTTCTTTCAACAAGCTCACAGACATTCATTACCCTGATTATCTGTCACTTGTAGAAATCTTTTTCTCATATGCATCTTCCTTTCCCACAAGTGGACCCTGAAAGCTTCCTGATCTGCAGACGTTCAACTTGCTGAGGAAACTCTTCCCTTAAGAAAACAGAAGGCTGTAAGTCAAGTTCCTCTCCCTGACCACAAGTGCTTTTTTTTTCCCCTAAGCACACCTAATGGCAATTGACTGAAACTTTTTGGACAAACTCTGAAGTGGTGTAAATATCGTCCAAAGCTATAGCTGCTCTTCTTGTTCTCTGAGATGCTGTAATAACTTTACTGGAAATAAAATAGAGTACTAGTTTATTTTGTATGGGATTTTGTTTCTTTTTTCACTTAAAAGAAATTTGTTGCATTTTGAGAGGAAAAGAGGTTGGTAGAAATTAGGTCTTGTGGCTCTACAGGTTTATGAGTAGTTGAACTTACTCAGCTGTGAATTGTGGTAACAATCTTTTTAAAAGAGGTTTTTTTCACAGAAAATCTTTACTGAACTCCCCTAGAGGATCACTTATGGACGTTTATGGAAATGGGGAATGCTGCCCTCCAGTCCTACTTGTTTGAAGATGACTGTAAATTCTCACCTCCTGATGTGGCTTCCCAGTCTAGCCTGGACGTCAATAGCTTAATGCCATGTGTATGTGTGTCCACATAAGTGAATTGTTGCAAGAAGAGCAGAGTATGGCATTAATTTCTGTCCCTGAACTTAGCAGATTAGAGCATTTACAAAGCCAGACATTAAAGTAAACTTTTTACCTTATGAACCAAGACAGCAGCATAGACTCTCTGTACTTTGTTTGTGATGGAAGTCTTGCCTCTAGGTCTTGAAAACCTTGGTAGAGGCAGGTGGAACTTGATTGCTTTGCGCTCCAGTGGAGGACACTGCTTTTGAGGCCATAGCCTTTCTATTAACCTGGTTATGGGCTGGGTCTCTGCTGTAGGGGACTAGCTGTTGAAGCCTGCAGGGTGAACTGTTCCTCTCCAAGCTGGAGGGCTTTGATATTGACTTTTGTGGCATCAGGACTTCAGCTGTAAAGTTTCTTTCTGGTGCCTTCTCCTCCCTACCCCCTTTTAATTAAAAGGGAGAGAGCAAGGAGAATTATTCTTGTAATTCCAAGGGTGGGCTTTTAAAGACATCCAAAATTGTCACTTTTAACCACTTCTCATGCTTGTTGTGTCACTTAGTTATGCTTTTTGTTTGCAACCAGCGATCTTCCTTTGAGTTTAGCTTTCTCGGTAGAAGGCAGGGATTTATGAACAGCAATGTTGACTTCTTAAAATACAATTTTTGAAACAGTCTAATTTTTAATGAGCATTCAAAATGAATTTATTATTGGCTGTAGCTGGTAACTGTTCTTGAAGGGAGAGTATCTTGAAGCTCCTACCATGCCACACTTGGATGAACCAATTCTGGAGTTCAGGCAAGTGGAACTTCTCTTCCCTTTAAAGCAGCAGTAAAGAAGCAGCATCATTTTCAGCAAGGACCTTGATCAGAATCAAGGAGCTGACCTCAGAGGCAGAGGCTAGCACAGACTTTTAGAGGGGGTTGATTTGACAGCTCCTGGCACTTCTGGCGTGTTCCTTACACTGCTGCCCTTATGGGTCAAATATTGTGGTGAAGCTTGCTTTGTTCAAGTTGATGCTAAAAAGCTGAGACTCAGCTGTGAGAATCTTTCACAAACTGTATCTTTTAAACAGCAAATTATTGGACTGGAGAAGGAAAGCAGGTTACATCCCCTCCAGTTTTTGCCTATCTCCTGTGCTCCCTGTGCTTGCTGTTGTCAAAGACCTATCAAAAGCTGTAGCAGGAAGTGTTAGGAGCCTGCCTACTGTGTTCATTGATGAACCAGAGTTTGATGTTTGCATCTCTCTGCCCTTGCAAGCAGGTGTCACTGCAGCCAGCGACAATTACAGCTGTGTTCAGGGGACAGCAACATGATTCAGCCAGTCAAAAACAATATAAATGAATGAAGCTTTCACAGTTCAGGATTATATATTTTTAGCAAGCTGTATGTGATGTAGTCCAACAAGATAGCTGCATTTTTCTGAACTTAAATGGTTGTTCTGTACCTGTCAGCAGCCAACAGCATAATGTAAAACTTGCAAGTTACAAAAGGGAAAGAATATGAGAACAAGGTAGGGTAAGAAGATTTTTATCCCATCAGTGCTGTTAGGTCCTACAAAAGAAAATAGATTTGAAGTTGTCTAGATTTATAACTTTGTGACAAAAGAGGCCAGACTTTGAAGGTCTTCAGGTACTTTTCAGCATGCTGCATGCAGTGCTAATGATTAAGGGCTCTTAAATGATTTCTTAACGGCGCAGCTTTCATTCAGGCCTTCCTTTGTGTGTGGTTTGTACTAGTGCAGAGCTTGAAATTGTTGTCTTGTTCCCTTTAAGTCTTGAATTAAGCTGTCCCAATAGCAGACATGGGTAACAGTACTCTGTTTTCTGGCAGCAGGTAAAGATGTTTTATTGCCTTTTACAGGATATGAAGTACAGTAATCTGAGAAGTCTGCATCTCTTGGTCAAATATCGCTTGTATGTGAATACCCTATTTTAGAAACCCAAAGTAGAGGTGGTGACTGGGGAGTCTGCAGTACATGGCAAGGGTTATATTTGTGACGTTTCTTCCTGAATTGTTCCTGTTCCTCTCCTCTACTGGAACTAAATGGTAATCATAATGAAAATTAACTGTAGGACACCAGATCTCAGAACGGATGAGCAACCTGATCAACTGTATCTATCTTAAGATGTCATATGTATCACTTAATAAAGTCAATCACCAGGAAAGTTGATTACCTGGCATCCCCTATAGTGAATTAAATCAGGAACCAGTAGTAGCTCTTTGCTTACATGCTACTTTCACCCAAGCTCTCCAAGTGCTGTTGCAAATTCTGGGCTTTTAACAGCAGAGCAAGCAGAGTGTCTCTTGAAACTGCCACCTGGAAGCTGCTGTGAACCAGACAGGTGTTTGAAGAACACAAGAAGTGTTTGAAATTATCTAGATTTTTCTTCAAGCTTTCTCACTTAATTCTGTACTCTTATTCAAATTTTTTACTTTTCTGGAAAGAGTCATGGATAGTATAGTCTGGTCAAAGTATGTACTCAGGCTGAAGAGTATGAACAAATTATGATTTTTCATTTTGGTTTTATTGATATGAGATTTCTTAACACCTTTCCCATGTATTTCCATAAGTGTTTGTTTCAAGAGCAATTTAGAAAACTGAAGTACCACTTCTTTTTGTCTGTTAGTGAAAACATCTCAATTCTATTTCTACAGCACTGATAACGCCTGCAAAGAAGAGGTCATCAGTGATCAATAGATTACGGCTCCAGCAACACAAACCAAACCGTCACCATGAAACACTTCCTGAGGTAACTGTTCTTTATTTTTTCAGAAGTGTTACATTATTCTAATTACTTCTGTGCTGCAGTGAGTTAAGTGTTCTAGCTGTTGCCAGTAGTACGGGAGGTATAAACTAGTTTATACTAGATTGCTTTCTGTTCACCTAGATTTCACTATTTAATTAAGGCTGTTTTAATTTAAAATTTCCTTTCCAGTTCTTTATAGAAGCAAAGAATGTGGGAACTGTCTTATGGGATTGGAGCAGTGATGCATCAAATCAGTAGTGCCTGATATGTCAGGGGAAAATACGAAAAACAGTAACATAGAACAATGCTTGAAAAATGTTGGTTTTTTTAATTCCCATTCTTGTCTGCTGTCTGGATTTTTGGAGTATTACTTGTGAAAGCGGAGAAGGGGAGATGCTTGGTGAAGATGTGCAAATGTTTTTGAAGCCAATTGTGCTCAGTTTGGGGAGAAATGTCTATTACTTGCTCCTATGTGTGACTTGCAGTTGTTTCTCTATAAACCCGGGGTAGTATGGGGGACTTGCAGACACCAGCTGTAGGTGCAGAAAGTCCATGTTGTCTTTGTTCTGTAGTCAGTGGAGAGAGTTGAGCACTCCTAGAAACTAATACAGATCAAGAGCTTAATTTGTGTATAAACCAAAGAAATCGTATTCTGTCTGGATGGGAAAAACCTTTTCAAGAGGGCTGTTGTGGTTTAATCTGGCAAGCAGCCAAAAACCGTGCACCCGCTCGCTCACTCCCCCCCCTCGCCCCCTCCCCAGCGGGATGGGGAGAGAATCAGAAGGGTAAGAGTGAGGAAAAACTCGTGAGTTGAGATAAAGACAGTTTAATAAAACAGAAAAGGGAAAATAATAATAATAATAATGATGCTAGAATATACAAAATGAGTGATGCACAA
>NW_009222272.1:0-26361 GCF_000690835.1 Fulmarus glacialis | reverse complement strand
ATGAGGCAGAAGGAGGAGCGGAGCGGCGGCGCGCCCGACCTGCCACACCAGCTGGGTGACCTCCGCGGCGCGGCCCCCCTCCACTTCCCCCATGTCTGCGCCCTGTGCGACAAGAAGATCTTCGACCTGAAGGTGAGTGGTTTTAAGGTCCCCCCGGGGCACGGTTCGGACCCTTGAACGGGCTGCCTGGGGATTGAGCTGGCCACCGGCTCCTGCACCCCTTGCCACCCACGTCCATCGCCATGGAGGTGCCCTGAGAGAAGCGGAAACAAAAGGCCATAGTTTCGCTTAGGGTGTCGTATAACTGTTTCATGGTAATTACTGGGATTTCAAGATCTGGTTTTGTTCCACATCTCGCTGTGAAAGGCGGTGAGAATATGGTGCTGGCGTGAGAAACGTGAGGTCTGGGCGGGGGTCGCAGCTCATCTCATGGGCCCAAAGGAAGGGGAGGAAGAGCTTGAAGCTGATCCCCTGCTTTTCAAGCTGCTGTTGTAACCGCACATCTGCGGTTTCGCCTGCCTCTCCCTTTCTCTTCGCGTTTCTGATCCCAAAAGCTTCCTCCTAACAGCCTTGTGGAAGCAGCTTGCTTAAACAAAACAGTGCATTTTGATAAAATTATTTTAATAATTCCTGTGTTGGGTTCTCTTCCTCCTTCTAGTAGCTCTGAGGAAAAATTAGGACTCGGGGTCCCCAGCGACTTTGGCCTGGAAGCAAGAAGCTGCTCAGCACGTGTAGTGCAGACCATGCTCCCACTTCTCTGCTCATGCTGCCAAGGGAGCTCCAAATTCAACCTCACCCTCAAGAAGAAGCTTCCCAGTTGCCCAGAGAGCCTGTGTGCTAGATCATGTTATATAGGTCAGGTCTGGAGAAGCCTCTGAGCCCCACAGCCGTACGTAGGCGCTGGCTGGTGTTGTTCTGGCCTCCTGGTGAGCCCTGCTTAACAAGTCCTCACGGCCTTTTCCATCACATCACAGGACCGGCACCTAACTGCAAAGGCATCTGTTTTCATGCTGATGGTAGCCTGACAAAAACGTTACAACAGCATGTATATAGGAAAGAAAAGAGCTAGCAAATGAAATAGTACCTAATACTTACACATCCCAGGCTTTTGAGAAATTTGAATATATTTTCATGTTTCCCTTTTACTCTTTGAGCAGCTGCTTGCAAAAGGGTTTGCTGTGGTTACTGCAGCTACAGGACTGGCCTGAAGTAGCCCCCGTCTAGGGCATGCTGAGCATTTCTTTTTTCCATTAAACATTTTTAAAGGGCAGGAAAAATGTCATTACGGTGAGTTTCAGTTGATCTGTTTGTTGGTGTTTAATACACTGCCTCATTTGGATCATAGAAGTGTAAATAGCTAAATGTACTTTGACAAATTTTGCGTATCTATTGAAATGAATAAGCGCTGTCCTGGCTGCCCTGTGTGCTGAGCACCTTCGTTATGGACATTGCAGGAGTTGAAGATGCTCAGTGCCTTGCAGGATGAGTTCTTCAGCTACAGTGAAGTAACAGTTAATAGAAATATACAGGATTTAAAAACTAATACAGAGAAGCTCTCCTTTTGTAAAGTAACTGATAATTTAACTTACAAATAACGAATCAGTAAATGCATTGGATGAAGGTGCGCTTGGCTCCAGCATCACACAGTTTGATCTTCAGCATCTCAGTATTGTTTTTAGAATAAGGTAAACTGAATGGAGAAGCAATCTCTTGTAAATTTGTCTCAGGATTTTTCCTATGCTTATCATCTCTTTGTTTCAACGTAGGACTGGGATCAGCACATTAAGGGAAGTCTTCACATCCAAAAATGTATGGCTTTTTCAGATAAGTAAGTATTATTTTAGAAACACACTTCCAACTGAATTTCTAACAGAGCATCCCTTACTTCAGTGGCTTTGCACCCGGAACTTACTGTCTAATAATTATGCTTTAATATTTATGGCACATTATGCATGCTCCTAAAGTTCTTTTCTTTCTTTTCCAGCACTGCTATCCGGTGTGTGTTAAGCTCAGCAGATGGAACATTGCATTTATCACCAAATAATGCAGCAGTTTTCAATCCATCTAGTATTGAAGGTGAATGGTTGTATGTGCAATAGTTAAAACCACTTTTTTTTAAATGAAAGGGAAGTCAGTCTCTGGGGAAAAGTGGACATTTTAAATGAAATGTGATACAAGTTTCCAAGGAAAACTTTTTACAAGTTGTGCACAGAAAGGCTAAAAGCCAATCCTGTGCCTTTCAAAGTATGAATTCATTTTTCTTTCAGACAATGACTTGTTTTCACAGTACAACGAAACAGTGTATAATTTGGTGTAGAGACTATGAAATTAATTATTATGTAAGTGGGGCATTGCTTACTGAGCACACTAATGCAATTAATATGAGTCAAGATTTTCATGAAATGTGTGTAATCCATTATTTAGATTATCCACCAAATGTCGGCTCATCTTTTATCACTACGTCAGCAAGATCCTTTGGCCAGCCAGGTCCTACATTTACTTCTCCTCCATCAGGGGTAAGAGTGAGTACCTAAACAAATTGATCTCCATGTTGAGATTCTTGTAGAAGCCACTTCTACTTCCTGGAATTAAAACCGTGAAGGCTTCCTTTTAGACAATAATCTGAATATTCAGTCTGTTATTTCAACTTCCCTGCAGCTCTTTTATGCTTTTGATTTTGGCCAAATCAGAACTTGATTGTAGGTTTTTTCCCCAGTGCTAAAAGTTGTTTGCTTGTTAGAGAGATTTGGGGAGGGGGGTAGATGGTTTTGTGTGTATCCCATTGACTTTCCCCCCCCCCATTTTCTGGGTCTTTTTGACCCAGGAAGGTCAGCTTCAGCTTGGAATGAAGGTTTGGATTAGTTTTCACTTACGCTTGAGTACT
This sequence comes from Fulmarus glacialis, assembly GCF_000690835.1. Taxonomy (NCBI): domain Eukaryota; kingdom Metazoa; phylum Chordata; class Aves; order Procellariiformes; family Procellariidae; genus Fulmarus; species Fulmarus glacialis. Next base: position 23,477 of record NW_009222272.1, on the reverse strand, counting down.
GATCCCAGCAAGCAGCCTGCCATCTCTCCAGTTATTTGTCTGTAGCAATTGCTCTCTGCCTCTCCCATGCTTGGGTCCTTCTCCCAGGTAGCAATAGTGGCAAAGATAGTGGCTGCAGCGTCGCTAACGGTTACTCACCTGGGGGTCCCAGATAAATTCATTATACTGGACTAGCTTTTCCTTCGTTTATTTTAGTATACTATTTATATCATCTGCTGCTACTGGTAATCTTTCAGCAAGTTTGCCTTGGTGTACAGCCTTCCATGGTTTAGGTTTATTAGTCCCCCCAGCATTCAACACAGGTCCCCAGTTACATTGCTCTAATGCGCACTTGAATTCCTAGCCCAATAATCAAAAAATGCCAGAAAAAAAAGATAACATTACAAGTGGTTCTTACACTGACAAAGCAGAAAGATTTTAAAAGGGGGGGAAAAAAAAAAAAGAAAAGGAAAAAAGAGGCAAATAAAAACAAATCATATACATAATGGAAATACAAAGTTGTTAGGGTTAAAATGAAGCTAAACATACATTGGAAAGCTACGATTAAAGCTGGAGGCATCAAGGACTCATGTTAGGGCGTTCATGGAATAGCAGCAGTAATCCAGGGGTTCAAGTTTTCACCTTGTTAGCTTTTGCGTATGTATCCTGATGTGGTCTCAGACACTCTGGAAAGGCAGGCTGAGTTGTGTCCCTGTGCCACTCCAGTTCGCATCGGGCATTACTTACAGAAATGTCACCCAGATTTGTTTAATCTGACCAATTTTGTACTGTATAGTTTTGCTGTGACAGAGGTTATTTGAAGGGGTTTTATCTTCTGCCTGTCACAGACACTGTGTGTGCACGGGAGCAAAGAGCAGAGCTGCTCATGACGGCTGCCTCCAAGGTCAGAGGTGGAGTAGCAGCGGGTGCGTAGGAATGTTCCTTTTCATCATGTCTGTCAACCTTGCAACAAATGAAATTACTGCTAATGCCAGTATCATTTCTCCTTAGAATCTGTCACTATTTATCATTTAAGCTGCCTGCAGAAGTCATCCTTCTGAATGACCTGCAGTACTATGAGAGATAAAAGAAACAATAACTTTGATTTTCCTGGACGCTGTAAATCCTCTTTTTCTTCAGAAGCTCATCGGGTGGACAGGGAGCTATATTAGAGTTGTTAAGATTGAGTTTGCCAGCTGTCATTCACCTCGCAACCCAGGTGGCTTATAATTTATTACACCTTTGCATGGTAGTATTCACTTTCAGCTAAGCTGCTGCCATTTAACTGAGCAGTGGGAGATTATACTTGACCCGGCATGTAATCATAAACAAAGTGTTCGGATTTCTGGAAGAGATTGCTCTGTGCTATCCATCTGCAGATAACTCTGTCCCTCTTCAGAAGGCCAGTACAGTGCTACAAGTCTTCACTCGGGCATGGAGAGCCATTAGCACTGTAGGGATGGGACTGTCAGTTTCTTGTTATCGTTAGAAAAGATTCATGTGAAGCTCAAGATAGGGATAAAGAATTTGAAGAGAAAAAAAAAATTGAAAAAAAAAGCTGTAATAAAAAAATCCAAATTGGATTGGTGAAATAATATGGCAAGCAGTATGAGGTGCATTTCACTGTTGTGCATCAAATTATTTTTGTAGTAGTTGTCCAGTTGCATTGATAAACCCCTGTAGACATCGGTGGCAAAGAAAGTTAACTTAGAGTCTTATTGAAAATTACATTCAACATTTGACACACAACAGCTCCTCTAACTTCCTGACTGTGGATATGGAAAGTGTGTCTTCCTTTTCTGGCTATGATTTACAGCTCTATTTAATGAATGGATCCAATTTAACTTCAATCAGCTGACAAGATTATTGCTTGGTACAGCCCATCGACTTCTGGTATGAGTATGTTACTACTTCTTAATCATTAATTACAGCAGATTTATGGCATAGCATTTCAATTTAAGCCATTGCCAATTGTGGGGGGGTGGTAACATCTTACAGTCATTTGATTTAACGTACTGCTGAGCGCATGTCCGAACACGGGCTCTGGAGCCTACGTAGGGAACAGCTAAGTCCCATAGACTAGTCCCATAGACTAATCCCATAGACTCTTAACATACCATCTCTTAACAGATCTAACAAAACAAACAGAAGGTGCCAGGTGACCTGGGGTGTTCCTACACTGGGACTGCATTTGCTGTCAGGAAAGTATCCTTTTCCACTGCTAGCTGTAGTTGTATTCTTCTGTTGTGTACTACATGCTGCCTTGACAGATGCACGCAGCCATCTCTTCCTTTTCTATTCAAGTAGAGTTGAATTGCTTCATCTTTTTCAGGATCAGGTCTTTGTTATTTTTCTGCTAGAGAAAATATCTTACTTCTGGACTTTGGCACTTGTTTGACTTGCCTTATGCACCTGGGCAGGCTCTCTAAGATGCAAGATAAATAGCAGACCACTGTATAATACAGGGTCTTGCTGCAGCAAAAATACACAAATGTTTAAGTGGTGAAGCCTGGAGGGAAGGTAATGGGATGAAGGTGTAAATAAGATAACATTAGCTCTGTAACTTGTGAACTTGCTGACAAGCCAAACATTTGTGATGGCTCTGGTGAACTTGATCCAGCAAGGTTACATGATTTGCATCTTCCCTTGAATGGCACAATTTTAACTGAAGGTAGAGTTACTTCTTCGGTAAAATCCTAACAGCAGAGGTCATAAACAGGGAAGTAGTCTGGGAAAGCTTAATCCTGTGTGAGCGATGTTTTGCGTGTCATTAGCTGGGGTGAATTATGTTCTTCTCTGAGTATACCCTCATGCCTCTTCGCAGGAGTGCAGAGCCTGCTTTCCATGTCAGGGAGATGGGCAGCTCTTTGGGAACTGCCCCAGCACTCCAAAATAGACTTCCACCCTTGGGAAGCAATTACCGCACCGGGGGCCGTGTGCCTGTGCCAGCCCAATTCGGGAGCTCTGCCTCTTTGTGTGTTCAATGGTTGCTATGCCCCCAGGAGAAAAGTCCCTCCTACTGCGTGTTGTTGCAATGAGAGGGGAAAGTAGTAAGTTTTCCAACCTAAGGTACAGCTGTGTGTCCTCTCACAAGTTAAATGGGGTCACTTTTACCCCCTGCCCAGTCTGTTCCACCAGGGCAGAAAGAGGATTTAAATTCAGCCCCTGCTATCCTGAACACCTCTGTAGTCACCTAAACTGATTTCTAACGTCCATAAATTCAGCAGGGATTGCAGTGAGCATCTGTTTCAATTTCCAGGCACCACCAGCACCACATATATGAGTGTTTATGGAATACTTGAAAATACTAATTTTTTGTGCATTGCTTGCAAATTATCTACTAAGGGCCATTTACTCAGCAATAATGCATGGTGCCTTCATGTGCAGGGAAGGCACAGAGCCCCCAGTGGGACAGACAGATGCAGACGGGGTGAGGAAGGCTGTCTGACTTGGCAGAGGTTGTGCTGGCGTACCAGATGGGTACTGGCCCTGCAGGGAGCTCGTCAGGAGGGGCTGAGACCTCCCTATGGCAGGGGCACGCTCCGTCTCCAAACACCAAGGGGCCTCCAAACTCTCGCTGAGTACAGTGCAGTGGCCTGTGCCCGTGGCAGCCCAGTCCTCTGCTGTGACATGCCGGGGAGCTGAAGCCCTGGAGTCCATAAGGTTTGAGGTGGCAAGTTACCTTTTGCAGCAGTATCATTAATCCTGTTTGAACAAGAGCATCTCTTCTAGAAATTCTCGCTGGACTTCGTAATGTCCAGGGATGGAGACTCTATTGCAAGCTGCACTGCAGTTAAACATTTCCCTTCCCATTTGTATTTCTAAACCAGGATGTTAAAATATAAGGTTTTGAAGAACGATATTTGTCCTTAATAACAGGTAAGCAGAACAGAACATTTCATTTTTTGCAGAAATGCAAGGTCTTATCTAGTGGATGGAATATCTAAGATAAAAACATCGTTTTGGGTTGTTTTTTTCCCCAGTTTCCCCAGAGGAAATCTACACTGGGTCGAGTTGTTCACATCTGCAACCTCCCCGAGGGAAGCTGCACAGAGAATGATGTCATTAACCTGGGCCTCCCATTTGGGAAGGTCACCAACTATATCCTCATGAAATCCACTAATCAGGTACTGTGCATTTGGGGTTACCAGTATAGACGATCTTCTATCGTCTATTAGCATAAAGACATATTGACATGAAGACAGAATCTTTGGGGAAAATCTCTTTTTTTGTAATAGAAACTTAAATATATGAAGCCTGCTCTTAAAGTGAAAAAAATTGGTGTTCACAGAATGAGGTGATGGCATGAACATGACCACTGCCTCATAGTTCTTGTTAAAAAAACACAGAAATCTCAATGAAGAAGCATTGTAAAACTGTACTTTTAAAAATAATAATAATAATTTTTTAAAAAAAGTTAATAACTTGGCCTTCTTCTCTCAGCCATTTGTTAGGGTTACTTTCAGACTTCTCTTGCACAGCTGACAATCTTGGGACCCGTGCATGCTGCAGCATTGCAGTTCTGCATCCTAACAGCAGCTGACCATGGTGTAGAAGCACCAGTGAGGAAGTGAGGGAAAGGTGATGTTTTCATATATCGAGAAAGATTAGATTCCAGTCATTTACTTTTTAACTAAACTGACTTCTAAAGCATATCGGCTTTAATAGATGGGTTGAAACCATTATTTGCAGTTAAAAGGAGGCTGAGCAATGGACTGAGTGTTACTATTTCAGCTCCAGGGCTGGAAAGCTACCCCGTTCTGTACTATAAAGACATGAGAAGAATCCAAACGAAAATTATTGTGCTGCCTTTTCTTTCTTATACTTTGTATTTTTAATTATGAAGTAGATTTTAAAGCTTATGCACTGCCATTTGTGCTAGGCCTTTCTGGAAATGGCTTACAGTGAAGCAGCGCAAGCCATGGTGCAGTACTACAAAGAAAAACCTGCTATGATAAATGATGACAAGTTACTTATTAGGATGTCTAAAAGATACAAGGAATTGCAGCTGAAGGTAAGATAGTCATTCCTGATCAAATTTCCTGAGTTTTCATGGCACATTTAGATATATCCTGGAGAATACATCTAAAAATCTTGGCTGATTACTGATTTCTAATTAATGCTTTAATATTATGGAAAAAGAAATTAAGAAAGATAAATTAATGAATGTATGTTAATGATAGTTTATACTTAGCTGCTTGCTCTTGTTCTAAATTTTAACTCTTGGAAGAGATCCCATTTTCTCTGGTTGTCTCATACCATTATTTCAAAAATCCCTTCTGAGCTTCCTTCTGAGTGGTCTCCCCACTTTGCTTGGTCTAACAAAGGTCTAAAACACAGCCATGTGTAAGATACAGGATGTCAGCAAAAATAAGACAGTCCTATCCTTTTAGTCAGGCATTAAGCCTGAAGCAATGCTTTTCACTGCTTGCATGCTTAAGCCATAGTACAATCTCTACAACCAAGCAATGATGGCAGGGCTAAACATCACACTGATTTCTTTTTCTTTCTTTCTTGTGAATGAAATTCAGATTAAATTAAAAAGCAAGATTTTTTTTTTTTTTTTTTTTTACATAGGGTCAGAACAGAGCGATAGTCTTTGGACCTTCTGTAGAGAGTGTGACACTTCTGATGCGAACACCTGAATGATGTCCAAAAATCAGTGCTCTTGTGAGCATATTTATGGAAGCTTATGCACTGCCATGTGTAATGCTAAGAGAGTATTTTTTTTCATGGAGACTTGGACTGGAACTGGCAATGCAGAGCTGAAAAGCTTCATAAGATATTATCTAACACAGCACAAAGTTATTTTATAAAATAACTCTGTAATGTTCCAAGTTAAGAGGTTAAGGGGCCTTTTATGAGCCTTGAGAAAAAACAAGTAACTCAGATGGTTTGGTTTGACCTTTGGAAAAGTCTCTTTCTCTCCTGTATGTGTAGAATAATTTAAGGAGACTTAAAGGAGTTGCCAGAAGTCCGTAAACCAGGGCAGTCTTTCTTAATGTGGTACGGTGAAGGGGTTCAGATATAAGGTAGCGGAGACTGTGCATCTTAACATAGAGGCAGAACAGGAATTACCTGGGAGAGTGTGGGAGTTTGCCTAGATTTCAGGAAAATTTTCCGCCTTTCCAATGGCAGTTTTTCAGGTCATGGAATTATTTTTCTCTGCATGAGCAAAAGCCCTTTCTCTTTTTTAAAAACAAACAAACAAACAAAAGTGCAACATGGAAGGGGGCATATGCATGAGATATTTGCCACTACACGCTGCTCTGAGTTCCTGCATGATTATGTTGCTCAGCTGTGCATGCTCCAAGTTTTTAATGAATTGCGTGCACTCCAGCCTGGAGTAGTGCATCTTTTGTAAATGATCTTGAATCTCAAGTAAGCAACACTTCCTGTACGCATCTTTCTTGTACTTAGCTTTTATGAAGCTCTTGTGTCCAAACATAGTCTTTTAGAGCTATACTCCAGAATAAGCTAAACTCTGAGATGAAGAGAAGGCAGTTCATTCCTAGAGGGTCAGAGGTAGGCTGCTATACATATTTAATTCAGATACTAGAAAAATTACCTGGTTTGTTTCGTCTTACATCCAATTCCTAGAAAGTACTCTGTAGTGAATGTGTATCAGGGAAGGATAAGCTGGTTTTCAAAGCCTGTTACAGCAGCCAAGTATGAGGAGACAGTGCTACAATGTAATGGAGCAAATTTTCCATTTGTATCATTTTACTGCTTTGATCATGTTATTGAGATACCAGCTGCAGAGAAGACTGTAACCACGACACTGAAACCAAATATTTCTCAGTAGTAGTATAATTAAATGATGCATGGATGCTGTTTCTTGAAGGACAAATCACCTATATCAGCTTGGACAGTAGTGCAGCATGCTAAACAGTGTCTTTGTCTTATTTAGAAACCAGGTAAGAACGTGGCTGCTATCATCCAGGACATCCACTCGCAGAGGGAGAGGGACCTACTGCGTGAAGTGGACAGGTAAAGTTTCTCCATAGTTTGGAATTGGGACCTGGATAAGTCTGTAAACCTGCAGGTAGAAAAAGCATTATCTGTGTGCTTCCCTCTCTTATCTCATTTGCTTTCTTACTTTGGGTTTCACTTCAAATCACTGTAAAAATATAAGTGGGTACAATAGCAGATACACAGGGCCTATATAATGAGATCAGATTGAAACTGTGCATGTTACGAAAACAAATGAACTCTTTCCTACTGATGATGATGACTCAGAAAATATGCCTGGCATGTGAAGAACACACAAATGAAGCTGCTCCCCTTTCCTCCCCTTTGAGTGAAAAGCATAAAGGCTGGGGGTGCTGCAAGACCTAGTGGGTAGGAGCTGGTTCAGATTAAAATGTATTTGGGTATGTTTCTGATCTGCCTGACTTCTGCACCTTCCAGCAAAAATGGAGAGGAATCACAGTCCTAAAACATCTGTTTTAAACAGATGACCTTTGTCACTTTTGTCTCAGAGATGCCCTAGATGACTGAGTATTAAAGGTACAGACATTCGTGTCATTGTAAAGGTATTAACATACTATAAACTTTTAATGCTAAGCCCCTATGAGACACTTTTAAGAATGAACGAATACGTTCTTGACAGATCTGTGGGGATTTAGTTAAGCTCTGTGGATATGACACTGCCTTTTCTCTTGTTCACGGTGTTTGCAGCTGTGCAGTGCATGTCTGTGAAAGGCCTGGGGTCTCAGGTTCGCAGGCACCAGAGCAGTCCCCATGCGTTTCCAGCGTACGAGAACTTGGTAGACCACAGTGGGTCAGCCAGTTACAGCTGCCTTTTCCCTTTGCAGCAGGTATGGCACGGAGAGGCCCCGCTCTCGCAGCCCCATAAGCCGCTCCCTGTCGCCCCGATCCCACACTCCCAGCTTTACTTCCTGCAGTTCACCCCACAGCCCGATGGGGACCAGCAGGACTGACTGGGGAAATGGGAGAGAGTCATGGGATCAGTCCCCGTATTCTCGACGGGAAGAGGAAAGAGACAGCAGAGAATGGCGAGAGAATGGGGACGAGAAGAGGGACAGGACTGACACTTGGGTACACGAGAGGAAACATTATTCCCGACAGGTGGACAAGTTTGATTTGGATGAACGGATTGAAGGAGGCAGAGGGCACAGAGAAAAATATTTAAGGACTGGTTCCCCTGGCTCCCTTCACCCTTTATCTGGCTACAAGAGCAGGGAAGATGACTATTACCGAAAAACCTCTAAGTCAAAATCTGACAAGTTTCAGAGGCAGCTGCAGGATTTACCTGGGAGATCTAAGAGAAAGGAAGAGGCAAAGTTAAGGGAACGCAGGCATTCTTACAGCGAGGACGCTGCCAGGGAGGAGGTGGCTGAACAGAAGCACAGCAAAGCGTCTGAGGGCTCCAGGCAAAAACAAAGTGATAAGAATAAGGTGAAGAAAGCTGAAAAAGACCAAGAGGAAGATGCTGCTGCTGAAGGCAGTGATGTGAAGGAAACCAAATCTTCTGAAAATGAGGTAAATAGAGATCTCAAACTGTACGTAAGAAGAAGGTAAATGCTGAAGTAATAGATTTTCTGAAATATTTTAAATCAGTTGTTATGGGTGTGGTGCTGGTGACATGCAATGTTTTGCCATGATAGAATCAGGGCATATAGTCCTAGAAGGGAGGTCATCTTATCCATGTCTTTGCCCAGATCATGCAGATCTATTACACTGTTGCAGTGTTGGGTACATGGACATTGTCCTTCTGTGTCAAGGACAGAACCTCTGGGTAACCAGTGAGGGGAAGGGGACAGACAATTCACAACAAAACCCAATGACAATCTGCTGTTTGCATGCAGGTTGTGTGTGCAGGGGCAATTGCCTTAGTGCTCTCTCTTCTACGTCTGTGCAGAATACCCCATAGTGGCTTTCTCTGCATCCATCACCTCCTTCACTGCCTGTGATGTGGATTGAGTTATCTGGGGATTAAGTGGTATTTTACAGGGATGCACAATATTTGTAGCACAATACAGGGAACTGGTTGTTATACTGCTAAAGTGGGGAATGAACTTTTAATGAGGAACATTTTCTTTTTGGTCAACTCAGCAGAGAAATTGGTTTCTATTAATCATATGTCCCTACCCTCAGCTGTGGCAGGGATAATTCACACCACTCCCTTCAATGTGCTGGCAGGAATCTCTTCCCATGGCAGAACCACTGAATCAGCTCACCTGTAAAATTATGGGATCTCTGGAGAAATATTCCCAGTTGGTAAAGTGGCAGCATTTGTGGGTTTGATTCTGCACTGGGAAAAAGTGGAGCGGGAACAGATCAGGATGCCTCATTCGCTCAGTCCCAGTACAGCCCATGCTCATATCCCCATCCTATGGGGATCTTGTAACTGGCTCTTGGCCACTTTGCCTCCCCCAGTCCCCTCTGGTGATACACTGCTGCCATCCACCCCTGGCGACGCTGACACAGGAGGCTGCAGAGCTGCTTTGCTGATGGTCCGTCTCTTGCTTGTGACTTTGTGCTGCCAGGGCCATCTTCGGTTGTTTTTAGTTGACCTTGCCTTCGTTCTTCTCATGTGGGGGCAAGGTTGGTGGAAATCTCTAGATCTTGTAACTCAGCTAGTCCCTGTAACAGGCAGCAGCACTACCTCATGCCATAGATATGTGTGTCTGTACCACCTTTTGTCATCTTTCTCCGTTGGCTGGTATTTCACTGTGATGAATGGTTCCTTGGGAGGAGATGTCAGAGAGAAATGTCAGCATCCTAAATCACCAGTGTTGCACTCTCCTTTGCATGTTTTTCAAGTTATTTTAAAGTTGCTTTGTTAAAAGCACACACCTCCGGGGACTACTGCTAATAATTTATTTTACAAGGAAGAAATAGGTTTGAATGTCTTGAACTCACACTTCTGCTTCGCCCCTCTTTTCCCAAGTGCCAGGTAGTACTGTGGTTTTGTTCTTCCAAAGTATGAACTGTGCAAGCAATTGCATTCTCGACTGATCTTATATCAATAAGCAAAACAGTTGAGGTCTTTTGCAGAGTTTTAACACTACTACTCTCCTTACCATGTCTGAGCCAACATAACAGATGTGGGTAGAGGACAGAATAGTGGAGGCTGGAAATTTTAACGAATTCACGTTCTCCCCCACCTGTCTTCTACTCAATTCTATGATGTAAATTACATCTCTCTAATTTTGTTTAAATTTCTTTTTCCTAATTCTTATTTGTGCAGCTTTGCTAATGGAATCCAATTCTTGGGTCTTTTCCCACAGCCCAGTTGACTTGCATAAACTTTAGAAATAAAGAATGTGACCTTGTGGTGACTTTGCTTCCCTAAACCCAGAATAGAAACATAATAGAACACCACTGTGTTTTGCCATACATGTATATGTTGTATTTATTTTAGCTTGGAAAAGAGGAGCAAGTTCCAGAGAAGAGCTCACCTTCAGTTAATAAACAAGGAAAAGAATCTGGAGAGATTCTGGAAAACACAAGAAAAGAGAAGGTCGGTGACATGTTGTTGGTGCAGCTTCCATGACAAAATGAGTGAAACCCCAGGTTTGGTAGCACATTCTTTCAACCGAAATATTAAACCCCCATGGAAAGGCTTGTAAAGGGGCTATAGAAGGGGGTTGACTAAATTAACTTGCCTTATCTTGACCTCTGCTTTAAGGGATAGCTTTTCCTGAAGTCTCCAGAACTCTTTTTTTAGTTGCTCTTTGCCCATGTACATTGCTTCACATGCATCGCCCTTGGCACTGACAACTGTAAGTAATGTATGCCCAAGTGAACTGTGTAACTTTGTGAACCGTGCCCAAAAATAGGAGATGTGGTCAGGTGGAGGAGGAGGGGACTAATGATGAAAACTTTTCAGAACATTGGCCTTAGATGGACTATGGATAGTAGCCTCTTATGATTGTTTCTGGTTTTAATTAAATAATGTCTTTACAGCACCCCTACTGCAGCATCGCAGTCAGGGACAGCAATGTCCTTGGAATTCCTCCAGCTTCATATCTGTAGGGTCATGGGTTGATGGTCAGATATGGAAGCTATTGATATCTGTTGCTGTAGAAAACTGATCTCCTGGCAAGAACAGTGTCAACTCCCAGAGTTTTCGTGCTGTTCTAGGATTCTAGGAGGGGAAGTGTGGGAATGGCCAAACAGGAGGAGAATACATATTATTAATAGATCATGTGTACACGATGAGTCTGGGAGTTGAAATCTAAGCTGCAAGTGTGTCTTAAAAGTAACATGTACCTTATAATTACTTATAAATACTTCTGAAGTCCAATATTAGTGTCTGAGTCCTGTAAGTCTATAACTGCATGTATGAGGTATTTCAGATTATGTACCTTGGCATATAACTGTAAAACTGATTTTTCTTAAAGTCTAGGCCAATCTCTACCAACACAGTCCCTGGCAGAGGGCTCTTGCTGGTGGAAGGTAGCCACGTTTTGTTAGTCACCGTAGGAATTTAAAGGACCTAGTCCAGCAAAGTGAAAGCCACAGTGGCTAGATTGGGGTTCAGTATATTCTCATTGTGCTGCCTATTTCTCACCACCGTGGGATGGAGGTAGAAGAAGGGGAGAGGTTCATTTCCTTGGGGATCACACAGTAGAGTCAGTTGCATAATAAACTGTAACAGGTTGTGCCTTGTTCCACTGCTTACAGAAAAGTAAGGAGCAGGAAATGGAGAGGCTGTAATCCCCAAGGCAGTTACAGGATCTCCACAAAGTGAAGTTTATGTGATAATTAAAAAGAGATCGCTTGTCCTTGTGCATAAGGTTTAAAAAACACCAAGGCATATCGTTCTTAGAAACTAAAATATAAGAGGGGTTAGGCATGGCCAGATCAAAGTTCTTCGTGATTACTGATGTTCAAAGCCCACTTTTTAACAGTGGTGATCTATAATCACTGACCTCTCAAATGTTTTACATCTTTGTGACAGGACCGAGACTGGGAGAGTGGAAGTGAGATAGAAGGTGAGACCTGGTATCCTGCTAACATGGAGGAATTAGTGACAGTAGATGAAGTGGGAGAAGATGATTTAATTATGGAGCCAGATATAACTGAGCTTGAAGAAATAGTACCAGTTGATCAAAAAAATAAAACTGCTTCAGAAATGTGTCCCTGTATGTCAGCCATGTTAGAACTGAAAAACGATCACAGCCACTTAACCAGGAGTGAAGACAGTTTTTCTCATAAAGCTTTAGAAACAAACTTCAGATCAGCAAAGGGCAGTATAGCTTCTAGCGGCTGTCAGGATGGTGATGAAGATGATGATAATGATGATGCTGTAACTGAAGCATCAAGCCTAAATCTGGACCCGGAGCAGAAGCCAGAGGAATTGCAAGAAGACCGATCTGCTAAAGAGTCTGATCCCCAGCAGAAGGAAGGAAAAATTGATAAGAGCTCTGACACTCGCTTAGAGCCCGAAGATCACCATACACCTTCTGTTCATCTGAAAGAAGAGACTCTCCAGCTCCCTGATACATTTATAGATGATTACAAACAGATGGGATCACAAGGAACTGAGAGCAGAGAAGTTATGGAAATGCTTGTTAAAAACGCTAGTGAAGAAACAAGACACGGAAGCCAAGAGTGTCCAGAGGCCAAGGGTAACTACTGTTTTTTTTCTTCTCAGCCCAGAGAGCCTTGCATGTTTTCTCTGACAGTAGACTGAAATTTATTGCTAACAAGAATAAATGTTGCTAATAGTATCAAGACTTGTCCTTGGAGCAGCTCAGTAAAAGAACCCCAGTGCCTTTCGCCAAGCTAAACCATTAGAGGCTCTTAGCTGAATAGTGTAAAGGAAACATGATAAGCAGCTTGCAAGCTTTCTGAAAGGCATAAGCTGCTATAATTGTCATGTCAAGGTTCACATGAGTTTAGCTAAACTCTTTCAGTGCCCTGCTAAATTTATTTTGAATTGTCAATGAAATGAGTGACAGTCTCTGAAGGTCAACAGAAAAGTATCTGTAATGTCTGGCTGGCTCCTGGACAAGGTGGGTATTCTTACACACTGTACTGAAGCGTTAGTAACATGGAAATCATCCGTAGATTGTTACTTCTCAGTCCCAGTTCACGCAAATACATGCCTTTTGTCAGGACTTGCCTTATCATCTCCTGTTATCTACCGCATGCTGCCTGTAATATAACTGATAGGACATGCTGTGAGATAATGCCAATAAATGTAATCATAGCTGCTTATTAATATTTTAGCTATCAGGAAAAAAAAGATCTTGAGTGTCTGAAAGTGAGTTCAGTTCCTTGTCACACTTTCAAATGAAACTTGAGCGAATGGGCTGTGTATAGTGAGGGGGAGCGGAAAACAACATAGGGCATGTTGGCCAGGAATGCTCTTTTTTGTTGCTACCGGAGTCCGTGTGATGGAGAAGGGTTTGTGAACAGAAGTTGCTGGAAGATTTTTGAGGGTGCAATTTTCTAGCAGAAGATACTGGAACATTTAATGTGAATGTCTGATTTTGAACTAACTTCTTCCTCCAGAACAGATCTGAAACTTGCTCAGTTTTCAATACTTACCTGTTTGGCCTGAAGACGCTTTGCCAGGCTTTGCATATTTGGAGATACCACTACCATGCAAACTCCCTGGGACTGGGAATGGCAAGGTTGGCGCCCCTGGGCTGCCCACTTCATGGGCAGCCAGCCGACGAAAGAGTTGGGTATCCCAAGAGCATAGTTACATTGGTGTTTTCAGCATCTCAGCTTCCAACTTGCCAGCAGGGAGCCTGGAAGCTCCAGGGGAGCTTCTGCTTCCCAAGTTTCTGCCATTGACTTGGTATCTAGGATCTGCAGTGCAAGGCTCTAGGCTTCCTGCAAATGCAGCTGCCAGCCCAGAAGTCAACTTAAGTGGGACTTAAGTTGCCACAAAGGCCCTGGGTGTCTTGAGAAGAGCTAACTGAAGCTTGTGAGTTTTCCAGGATCTCTGCTGCAGATCTGGAAACCTGGGATAGGCTTAAAATTAACTTGAAAGCTAACCAGTCAGGATTTTATATTATTTTCTTTTAAATCATATAATAGACGTATTTAAAAAAATGAAGAAAAATTCATTCTCATAGCCAGAAATTGCAGATCTTTGAATTACAGACTTGACAGACAGGAAGGGTTTGGTCTGGGCAAAAATACATTTGTTTTATAAGAAAATATATCCCTTATCTAGGTGAAATTTGCAATGCAGTAGAAATTTTGTCAGGGTAAGGGAACTAGTTCTTTGATGTAAGAACTGAAGAGTAGGAATCAGACCAGTTTATCTGTAATTCTGTTGCTCTATGATAAATTTATCTTTTTTCAAATAAAAGCAATTCACATATTGGGAAGGGAGAGCATCTGTTCTTTTGACTGGCTTTATCTGCCTCAGCAAATCGATCCACTGTTTTCCACACCTTGAATCTCCTCCCTGTGTCCATTAATGTCGGTCAGCAGGGACCAACCATCCCATCCCTACCAGCCAGGAACCAAAATCTTCAAGTGGCCAAGAGCCATAAAGCAGAAACTATCCCTTGGAGAGCTGAGGATGGGAGAACAGTGGCTCCAGGGAGAAGATGACAATGGTGCTGCAGGGATCCTACCAGAGGAAGGTTTGCTCTGCCCATGCAGCTCCTTAGGCAGTTTGGGGATTTGCTTTCAGCAGGTCCTGCTGCCCCCCCCCTTTCTCAGCAGCCCCTGTGTTAGCCCAGCTCTGTCACTGGTCATGCAATACCATACGTGGTTACAGAGCTGCAGTCAGACCATGCTTGTGCCAGAGGCACATATAATGTTATAGATCTATTTAGAAATTAAAATATGAAAAGAAAAAAACATAATGAAAGTGAAATTAGAAATAGAAAAATGGTCTAGTGGAAGAAATAGGGGTGACTGCACAGTGTAGTATAGCTGTTGGAGTTGCATTGAGTAGGCCTCTGATTTGAACGGAAAAGCATTTTTACCAGATCTTACTTCATTTATAGATCCAACCAGAAAGTGTTCCCAAGAAGTTTACAAATGTCTCTTTAAACTAATAAACTGTTTTCATTCAATACATTTATTCATTTGTTAAGCAAATTCTAGGTACCTGGAAATGAGATCTCTGGAATACCCGGAGGTAGAGTCTAAAAGAAGGCACTCTCCGCCAGGCTGGGAACAAGAGGACGTCTTCACCGAACTCAGCATTCCCCTGGGTACGTTCGGATGCCCAGGCCGCCCTCGGCCTGCAATACCGCCCACTGCAATACTAGAGCTTACAACAAGATGTCACTTTAAGGCTACTTGCTATATTTGTTTTTTAGAACAGATGTGAGGAGAGTGAAGGAACAGGGTATATGACAGAGGGGTGGCTGTTGAAAGAAATGGGCTTGTGATTATAGATCGTTGCTAATTTCATTCCAGATGAATGGCAAAAGATAGCTGTTAATGTCACTGATGAGACAAAACAAGTTCCCTTGGACTATATATGAAATACTTAGTAATTGAAAAGTCTTTGTCATAAAAGTATTGATTATACTTTCAGTATAAGCAAAAGGATTGGTTTTACTGCGTAAACACTGATCATGAGTAAAACACCTGGAAGAAGTACATCCTAAAGAGCAACCTGTGTAACCTAAGCATGAATTTACTGCTAATAAGTACTATGGCTGTTCTAGCCCTTGAGGTTACACAGTGAAGTTTCCAGTCAATATTATGTACAAGAAGGTACATTTTCATATCTAAGAGAGAAGTGGAAGGTGTATTTGCAATGCACAGGATTTTAAACTGCAGCTCAGTATCACAAAATTAGGGAAATCAGAGAAGTGAATCCAGGATTCAGTCTTCGTATCTATGTCATTTAACTAAACTGCAATTTTTTTCTTTGAAAACAAGTTTATTGTGAAGGGGAAGGGTTTCAACTGACATTTTAATGTAATTCAGAATTTCTCAATAGGTGTGGAATTTGTGGTGCCTAGAACTGGGTTTTACTGCAAGCTCTGTGGACTCTTCTACACAAATGAAGAGACAGCAAAGACAAGTCACTGCAGAAGTACCGTTCACTACAAAAATCTTCAGGTAAAAACACACTTGTAGCTAGCTAGCAACTAGCTCATGGGGTGGACTGTGCATAAGACAGATGATGCTACAAAAAATTAGGTTTTATTCTGTGGACAGAATTCAGGTGAAGTGAAAATTAGATAAGCAAAACTTTTCAGTAGTTCCAAGTGTTAGCACACTAATTTCTCACTCCCAGATCCTTGAAATCAACTTCTGGATCATAAATAAAATGAGGCCAGGTGATAATTTGATCTTCTCATTTACATTTGGTCCTTGTCACTAGCACAGCGTGCAACTCAGATCTTTAATTCTCTGTTCTTGAGGGTCCCAGACGCTTCTATCACTGGGAGTGAGCCCAGCAGCAGCCTTTCTTACTTCTTAATTTCAGGAGCATTAAACATGCCACTTGTTTAATAATGTTGCCAGACTTATTTTTGCATTAGCCTGAATTTCTGCAGCGTGTTTCAGCACGCAGTACTTTGTGACGCACAGGCTCTCCGAGGCATTTCCTGTGACCCACTGAAATCACCTCCCTGTGCTACAGAACAGCACGGCGGTTCAGTCACGCAGAACACCACTATTGAATAATTTCTGTAAGGATATGCAGAAGCATGTAATTACTTGTATGGTTTCCATAAGAATATACCATAAGCATATCAGCACTTGACAACAGCACACAGAGACCATGGGTGCTTGCAGTTCAATCAAAAGACCCTACCTTTATCACTTTTCAGATGCACAGTTGATAGTATCAGTCATGATAGCATGAACATTAACTGCCCTGTTGCTGAGGACTCCTCAGAGGAGGTAGCCTTGCCTCTCATCTCCTTGAGTCCCTCCCTGCCTGTGTGCAGGGTGTGTACACTGCAGAAGACACTTCTGTTGGCATTTACATACTCTTAGCAAAAGTCATGAAAGAGCAAAGCAAACTGCTCCTTCTTTCTCTGTTCTTTCCCTCTGCCCATAGTAAGTGCTGGAGCTTTGCTTCTCTTCAAGCAATTGCCGTCTTTGCCTAACTGGCTAGTAGGCATTAGCTCTTCTAGTGACACTCAGAGTCAAATAATTTCTCTGGGAGAATTTTCTTCTTGACTTTCCTGAAGTTACATAGCTGTGATCATACAAAAGCCTCTGGCTTTGAAAGACTGTGCCTGCAGAGCTGTGATGCTTGCTAGTAATGGATCCTCCAAGTGTAAGCTTGAAAAACAGGTGCCCAGTTTGCATGCCTTTTTTAGCTTCATACAAAAAAATCCAGAGGTGGCACCACTGAGTGCAGGCCGTGTATCCCATGCGAGTCTATCCCAAAGAAACTCGTGCTAAAGCAAAGATTGCTACTCCAGCCCCTGCCCCTGGCAACTGGTCCCATAGGAAGAAGAGGGATTTTTTTCATTTTCTAAGTTATTTTGTTAAAGTCATAGAAAAAAAGGTCCAACTAAAACAGAGTCAGTGTGGAAAAAACCTCTTTTTCTCCCCATTAAGACATTTCGCATGAACACTGTGGTAGGTATCTAACACTGACTTGAGGTAAGAGAACAAAGACCACAAAAGCAGTTAAAATTAAATATGTCAAATATGGTAATGAAAACAGACTGTTCTGTCGAGCCGTACCTCTTATCTTACTAAATGGAGGAAGTAAATGTCTCATCCAACTTTTGCCCACTCAAGTGGAAACTCAGCAAATTTTAAATAATTGTTCTGTATTACTAGAACCCTTTTAGTTGCAATAATACTTATTTATGCACTCTGCAAGAAATGTCAGTCGTCTTCTATGATGATGCAATTTAGTGAGTGTATCCGCCAACATAAGAACTATGGACTCTAACGTTTACTGTGTGTGAAGCTATGGGACTGCTCCTGCAGACTGCCTTTCTGTTGTCTTGCCTACATGACAAATACCACTGTCCAGTGACAACGACATTGTCCCAAATGCTCTCATGGCTATGAATCTTTTATAGTTGATTTGCTACTTGTCGTCTTTCATGTGATCTCCTTGGAGCCACATCCAAAATGTATGTTCAGTGTTTGGATTTGAATGCAAAACTAAACAGTTTGCTTACTAGTTTTCTTCCAAAAGCCTTGCTTAGATGATAACGATTTTGTCTTGAAGTAAAATAGTCAACTTTGTCTGAGTATGGTGCCCCTCGAAGAACAGCAATCGCTGAAAAAAATTCAACTGTTTCTTTGTCAGCCTTGCAGACTTTTTGTAATTTTCCATTTCTTCAGCTTAATAAATTATTTTCCTAGGTGGTATTTATATTTATGGATCCACTGCATTTTCCATGTCCAAAAAAATCCATCATTTGGCCATCCCTCCCACCACTACCACAAAAAGCTGTCAGATTCATCTGGTGTAAGCTACCTTGGCAACTCAGTGCAGCATTTTATCCTGTTTTCCACTGGCTTTATGCAGTATTCATCAAAACTTGTATTTAAATGAAAAAATATTTTTTCCTTGTCTGTCATTTTGCTATAAATTAATCTGAATGTCTGGTCTGTGAACTTCAAAACTTATATTTGTAGTACTCATAATAGCTGACAACATCAGCTAAAGGTGTGGGATAAACCTCAGTCTTATTTTGGTGGGTAATCATTAAAAAACAAAAATGCATGGGTTATCTGATCCAATGACAAGCGTTAGTGATTTATTACAGTTCATGGAGTACAGATCACTTCTCCCAGCCTTTATAGACCCTATATCTCTGTATACTACTGTAACATTTACTCTGGCTTTCTGCCATATGGAATTTTGTACCCAGGGATCAAGACTGAGAGTTGTGTAATTTCCACAGCCAAATCTCTATATTCAGAGTAAAAAGGGTGCAGTCGTCATTTTGTCACAGGTATGCCCATTCATTACCATTACTGAGTCCTTTTCAGATGTACCTCTTATATCCAAAACTTGTATTTACGTGAGACAACCTGGCAGTCCTAACACAGCCCTTAGTTTTTTTATATCCATTTCTCATTTCACCTCTTCCCCATGGATGCCAAAGTGTAAACTGTACTCTGGGGGAATCCTGCAAGTAGATAAAATTTTGCAGTGATGTGAGATGGTCTTTTCAAAACAAATCAGAATGAATAATCAGCTAGAAAAGAGAGGTTTATGATGCTAATAATGGCAGGTCAGTTATTCTTGCATGTGGTATAAGTCATTAACAAGAACATCTCTACATTATTACGTGGGAATTTCCCATGTGTCTCTCTACACTAGCTGCTGCTGAAGAAGCTTCTTTCCATCCATTTCTAGGTCTGTTGACCTTGCATAAATACTTCGATCACCATTTTCAGACCCACACCAGTTCATCGTCCATTTTGTGTGCAGCTCTGCCAACTTAAGAGCACTGCCAAAAGGCTGAAAGCCTCACTGCCATGTCTGTATTTTTAAATCACACTGAGTACTTAAAGCACTGAAAGGCTTCATCTTAGAGAAACACAATAAATATAAATACTCTAGCCAAGACTGCTAAATTGTGTTAATTATTACTGAGTTTGATTATTCCTTTAAAACAAATGTTCTTGTGCAAAAGGTATATCTCTGAACTGGACATGCTGAAAATGTAATATATATGCTTTAGATTATGACTCAGAAACTGCATCTGTTTTCAGACACACCGGTCTTACACTAGCATAATTCAGTTCACTCAGTGGAGTTCCTGCTCTATAGCATATGGGAGTGGAGAGTTTGCAAGGAGAAAAGGTGAGGTCTAGTTACATAGACTGATGGGGAGTCATGGTCCTCCTGGTTCTGTCAACAGTTCCCCTTGTGGCACAGAGTAAATCACTGAACTTCTGAGGCTCTCCATGTATTGAGGTAGTTTGGCTGACTCAGCTATATTTCCTGGCTTGAATTTTCACCAAAATGGGGCTTCTATGTGTTTCCTTCCCTTTTGAGATGCTGGGAGATTGTGTGAGCTCTGAAAAGGCATAAAGCATCCCATATTGAATATTTTCAGTTTTGGTAACAATGCTTTGTTTTTGATGTGATTGCAGAAGTATCTATCCCAGCTTGCGGAAGAGAGTCTGAAAATGAAGGAAGAAGGCAGCCATCTGCCTCAGGATGACACTGGCATTGTCCCTCACTTTGCGAAGAAAAAACTATGATGTGGATGAACTGGAAGAGCTATAATGAGTGAATGCTGATTGGTTTTTTTTTTTATTTTTATGATATAACTGTCAATTTGCACTGTACAGAGGAGGGGAAATAAAGAGCATGTTCCATGCATCTATGCCCAGAGTGCCATTAAAAACCAAAATGCCTGAAACTGTTTCCCACGGTGAAGCAATGCTGGCATATCTGTAAGAAGTGGAGCAATTCTTTCTCACACTCTGTGTGCAGGGAGTGGTTTCCTAGATTAAATCAGAATTCTCAGGGATTCTTAAAGTTTTAATTCTGATGTGACACATCAGGTCAGGTGGAGTATTTAGAAGCACTCAGCATCCTCCAGTGGACGCTGGAAGGAAAGGAGATGTGACTATAAATAGGCTTTAATGTTGCTTAAAATATCTTCTGCCATTTCACTCATTGCCCCAGTGAGAAGTAGGATTTGCATAGGACATCTAAAGCCATTGTGCTAAAACTAGTCAGTAGATGGCATAATATAAACCCCATCAGCATCCACCTCCATGTGTCTTAGAGCTTGGTGAAATGATAAAATGTTTGTTTGTTAAGCACTGACTGTACACTGACTGTGCTGTATGAATGCAGAGGGAGCCACAGTCTGTCCCAGGGACCTTATAGCCTGAACCCAGCACAGCGAGAGCAATTCGAATGCACGTGCTGACAGCTAACCTGCTCTGGTTTTCAGCATTTTCCATGGTGTGATCAGGATGTTCTCCAGGTACCATTGTGTTTGAAACTCTTCTTTTTGATAATTCTAAAGGGTGCCAACTTTGAGTCTTACAGACTCTCACGAGAGGCTTTTTAAAGTGCCACATGTTCGGACCATGTCTCTTTTAGACATTTTATTCAAGATCCTTGCTCTTGGGGTCTTTTTGTTTTCTTCCAAGCTTGCTTTTCCTCATCTTGGCAACGTTGAATTTTCCTGGTTTTCATGGAAAGATGCCAGACTTTTAATATTGTTTTTGTATTTTATTTCCCTGAATTTTTTAAGGCGAATACAACTGATGGCTCACAGAGTGCTGCACTGAGAACACAGGATGCACCAGCAGCTCTGGCATTATTATGAGCTATTGTTTCTGCACAGTTGTTGCTTAGTATTTTGCAGAGTCCCTTTGAAATGCACTGTACAAGTTTCTGGTTCATTTCAATAGGGCTTTGTGTAGTAAAGTGAATACGTACGCAAACCATTGCCAGAATTGATCCCAGAGTTATGCTTTTATAAAATGCCCCACGCAATCTAGACAGATGGGGATTTGCAGACATATTTCCATTCTTTGCCTGACTCTAATATTCATCATGGTATGTTCTGTAAAAATTGCTGGTGCTGGATGTCCTGCTTAGATGTTGTGCGAGGAAATAGTTTCCCAGAAGGTTCTAGCCATTCCTAAGAACGACCTGGATGTTGCAAAATATTGCACAGTGGCTAAATTGCCAAAACTGCTTCCACCAAAGTATTCGTTCCATTATTTCTTGTGCCAGCAGCGATGCCTGTTCTCTGAAGTACCCTGTAGCCAGGCAGTGTGTCTCAGAGGTGCCTGGTGGTGTTGCCTGAAGCTCTGTTCCGTTTCATGGCCTGTGCTTTCCACTAGTTTTTACCAGAGGTGGGTTCAGATTTCATATTTGGAATTCCTGCTTCTCGCAAGTTGAGGGATTCTTTGCATCCCAGATTCAGACGTGGCCTATCCAAAAGACAAGGGGAAATGAAAAACATTACAGCCTAAATCCTCCTTTGTCCAGACTTGAGGTATGTTAAGACGGGTCACTCTGTCGTTTAAAACAGCTTCTTTTTGTTTTTCCCTACGGAAAAAAAAAAATAATAATATTGCAAACCAGGTATTTTTCCTTCAAGGGTTGGGTTTTTCTTTGACTCTTTGTTTTTCACATTGCAGTGAAATTTGAGCACAGGGCTGTTAGGGCGAGAGCTTGTATTGCAAGCTGTAAGATTACGAAAATGGCAGTAAAGATTGTGCAATTGTCTTATAAAGCACAGCTCTCAAGCTGGTCAGGTATCATCTGAATATGAAGTTCCCTTCATGCCCTTCAGCACAATCTGAGCACAAGGGAAGGAAATCACTACAAATGCAAGCATCAAATCTTTGAAGCTAACCCTGCTATCAAACTGGGGCTCTCACCGGCCTAATGGGAGCTTGTTAGACCATGTGGTTAGGCTTAATTGGATGTGAGACATAGCTGACTGTATATCAAAGTCATGTGCCTCCAGCAACTTTATCCCCAGGTAACCTCAAATGAGAAAAGTATCACTGTTATTATTCTTTATTTGTATTGCAGTAGGAGCTACGGGTCCACTGCCTTTATTATAGGCACGGCACAAATGCACAACAAAGACTTTCCCAGGCCAAAGAGCTTTAAATCAGACTTTCCAAAAACAGACAACAGGTGGATACAGGCAGGCAGGGAAAGCAGGAGGTAACCATGAGATTTTGACTGGCAGCAGAAGAATAATTAAAATGAGTGTTTACCCAGGGGCTTATTTTTGGATTTACAGGAGACGATTCAAACTACTTTCCCCCTCCTCTGGTTCTGAACCAGGTTCACTCCCATTATTCACAGCTTGCATATTTAACCTCCTTTGTGTTCCTGGCCAGCTGCATTTGACACGCGAAATCCCTTCTTGAGAGAGTGGGCCTTGGTATCCTTCAGTCCGTGATCGCTTAAGTTTCAGTCTCCATCCAGGGCTCCAAAAGCTGGAGTCTTGACTAAGGCTCACCAGGAACTGTCCTGGCTCCAGATACCTTGTTTAGGTCATGGATACAGGTCCTTGCTTGCCACTGAGGAAGGAGGAGGCTCCAGATGGCATCTCTGCCCTATGTGGTTTCCTCTTCTGGAGGTAGATGACTCAGATGAGCGATGCAGGTGCAGTGCCCAGCCCCGCAGACGTGATCAGACCCAGACATTTGTAGAGGTTTGGACACCCCGTCCCTTTGGGCTCTGTCCTGACACAACAGCAAAATCCTGGGTACAGCCAAACAGGCAATTCCCCTTCTGAGAAGGTCCTTTCTCCCCCTAAAACTAAACATTTGAAAGCAGTTCAAAGCAATCCCAAGTCTCAACTAGCTCCTAACCATCCCATGGGTTTTTCATCCCATCAGTTTTCAGCCTGATGCTCTTTGAGAGCTCAGAGATAATCTCCGTCCCTCTCCAATGGGATATGGCAATGCTGGCAGGCACTTAACTCCTCAACTTCTCTCTACCTATTCTGCTGAGGAAGAAGGCCACCGTAGGCAGCTGCTTACCTTTCTCAGCTTATGTAAAAATGTGTTGTTTCTTTTGATTTATTATATTTAAAATCTTGACTTTTTTTTAGTTGGCATAATTCATCATCACTATAATCCACGCTGTTTATTAATACATATAT
>NW_009222271.1:0-1940 GCF_000690835.1 Fulmarus glacialis | reverse complement strand
TATATATATATATATATAAAAAAAAAATTGCTTGGGGTTTATATTATGTTTCTTATATAACTGTACACAAATCTAAATAATTTAAAGTAAAAAATGTAAGATGATTTAATAATCACTGGCAGAACACAAAGATATTTTTACTTTATCATCCTAATTACTGTCGAGTTTTGCAACAAGCAGCGCATATTGGCTTGATAGATTACTCTTTCAAGGAATGATAAAACTGATCTCTCATTTCCCTGTATGAAGAAAACACTTTTTTCCCCAGATATGACAGCCCATTAATACATTATGACTGTAATTAATATCCTGAAAGCTGCCTCTATGTTCCATACACTTTAGCATGTGGAGATGTAGCAAATGTACAAGTTTTTAAACTAAGAAAACATGATACCCATAAACTTTACAGGTAACTTCCCCACTTTTTATGAGCATCTCCTATATCCAGGCCCAAAGAGTTTTGGTGAATAGACTTAAATCATTAATACATTATGACTGTAATTAATATCCTGAAAGCTGCCTCTATGTTCCATACACTTTAGCATGTGGAGATGTAGCAAATGTACAAGTTTTTAAACTAAGAAAACATGATACCCATAAACTTTACAGGTAACTTCCCCACTTTTTATGAGCATCTCCTATATCCAGGCCCAAAGAGTTTTGGTGAATAGACTTAAATCCACTTTGAGGTGCTGGAGCGTGTCCAGAGAAGGGCAACGAAGCTGGTGAAGGGCCTGGAGAGTAAGTCTTATGAGGAGCAGCTGAGGGAACTGGGGCTGTTTAGCCTGGAGAAGAAGAGGCTGAGGAGAGACCTTATCGCGCTCTACAACTACCTGGAAGGTCTCTTTTCCCAGGTAACAAGTGATAGGACATGAGGAAATGGCCTCAAGTTGCACTAGGAGAGGTTTAGATTAGATATTAGGAAAAATTTTTTCACCAAAAGGGTTGTCAAGCATTGGAACAGGCTACCCAGGGAAGTGGTAGAGTCACCATCGCTGGAAGTATTTAAAAGACGTGTAGATGAGGCGCTTAGGGACATGGTTTAGTGGTGGATTTGGCAATGTTAGGTTTCTGGTCGGACTCGATGATCTTAAAGGTCTTTTCCAACCTAAATGATTCTATGATTCTATCTTCTCCAGTATAGGTTTCTATTTCATTGCTTTCTACCATTAAAAATGTTAAGCTTTTGATTCTGTTTTAGATGTCACTCCTCCTTCCTTCAAAAAATTCTGAAGTGCATGATTGCAATTCAGTAATGATTTTTAAGTTTCAAATAGTCAAGCAATGTTTTAGTTTTTCCCCTCCCTCTGAAAAACATGTTAAATATACTGAAAGCAAAAACACAGTTCTGAACGTAGTAACTGAAGGAAAAAAACACCATGTTCAACAAATTATATGAAGATGATTGTACTTTCAGGTATTTATTATGCTGCAGTACAAATTTTCTGGAAATGACTAGTGCTGACATGGTCTATATAAACTTTTGAGAGATAAATCATAGAATCATAGAGTAGTTTGGGTTGGAAGCAACCTTTAAAAGTAATCTAGTCCAACTCCCCTGCAGTAAGCAGGGACATCTTCAACTAGATCAGGTTGCTCAGAGGCCCGTCCAACCTGACTTTGAATGTTTCCAGGGATGGGGCATCCACCACCTCTATGGGCAACCTGTTCCAGTGTTTCAACACCCTCATTGTAAAAAATTTCTTCCTTGTATCTAGTCTAAATCTACCCTCTTTTAGTTTAAAACCATTCCCCCTTGTCCTGTCGCAACAGACCCTGCTAAAAAGTCGGTACCCATCTTTCTTACAAGCCCCCTTTAAGTATTGAAAGGTTGCAATAAGGTCTCTTCTCCAGGCTGACTAACCCCAACTCTCTCAGCCTTTCTTCATAGGGGAGGCGTTTCATCCCCCCGATCACCTTCAGGGCCCTCCTCTGGACCC
>NW_009222270.1:0-4484 GCF_000690835.1 Fulmarus glacialis | reverse complement strand
AACCCTTTTGATCACTCATATCTTTCTTAGAGTTTGATGTGCCAGAATTAATGTTTGGCCAGGTGTGATCTCTGCCTAAACATGGCTTTTTAATATAGCCTTCTAAGGAAATATATTTTCTGAGATAATGTTGTTCGCCCTTCTTCCACTCCTTCCTTTCCCCCAAGGTGCTGAATGAAATGGCACTGAGATAAACGTGATTATTTAAAGAAAGATTCTCTACAATTTCTTTTTCTTCAAGCTGCAAAGAATTAATTTTCCAATTTAATTTTATAGTAATGCACAAATCACATTTCTGTGCTTTTTAAATGGATAATTTTCATTCTGTTATTTAAAGAAAAATTTAGCCTAAAAATATTGAGAATTATATTATGAATACTGAAATCCCAGTATGTAGGTAGTTATTGGAAACAGACATACTAATCTTTAGATTATTTTATATATTAACAGTTACAAAGAAGAACTTTTGAGTTACAATTCATTTCATCCTAATATATGTGTTCTAAAATTTATCAGATGAGTTGTTCCTATTGCTCTTGACTCCTTATAAAGAATATTAAGGACTCACCAGTGTATGCTCACAGATTTATTGCAGAAATGAATCCCACCACTACTCCTACAATAAAAAAAAAAAAAAAATACTGTTAAGGAAAATCTTTTTTATTTCACTTGCAATGCTAGAAAATAAGAACAATTTTTAAGTCCATGAAGTTCCAGTTTCTTTACAACTATACAGTAGATTCAGTGAGAGGTAAAAATGAGTCTTTTCCTGATCTTCCCCACTATTTGATATCAAAAGCCACCCGGAATTCCTAATTTTCCATTTTTCTGTGATGTATGTAGACAGCTTAGATGCCATCTAGTTTTTCATCTTTTTCTCATTCTTGCAATACAATTAAATCAAAAACTCTTGCAGATATTTGCAAATGATTTGCCTCTACTTAAAATAATAATTTTGATTACAGTAATAATACTGATAATTATATAAGGAATAATTGTCCCCTTACATCTTGTTACTCTTTTTTCATTAGTCTTACCGTAAATGGTGCAGATTGTAGGAGAACTATTTAACATCTTCTCAAAATATCCAAAACGTTTCCAGTTATTTATTACAAAATTTAAAGTATTGTGAAGGGTTCTGCATTTTTAGTCACAATTAATGATATAATTGTCTAATAACAAAATAATATTTTGTGTTCTTGCTTAGTGTTTGCTGCTTAAACATGGAAGTCTAGATTCTAGCTGAGGAAAAGGCACAGTTATGTCAAAGATTTCCAAATATAAGAGCTCTATTCCTCCCCCCCCCCCCCGTTTTACTAGTGGTTTGCTTAACATAATGAAGTCACAAAATATAAGCATAAGAAATATGAAAAGGAGATCAATAGCAAATAATTGATAATTATAAATTGTAATCTAGACATCCAGATTTCTTTTTCTAAACCACATTCTGAGTGGAGGTTCCTTGGAACCACTTTACACTGTGGAGCTGATGTTCCCTGGAAGGAGAGAAATAATGGTTCCACCAGCACACAAATTTGATATAACTCTTGATCTATGTGTCGGTTTTCAAACACAGTAAGGCTGAGTCCCAGTTTAAGCATCTATAGGTAAGTTTAAGTCTATGGACTTTGCAGATGATTTTAGAGAACTAACAAAAATGTAACATGAATGAAGTATAGCCTGTGTTGATAGCCTAAACCAAGGCAATCAACACAGCCAACCATTCTGGCTGTCTCTGCCAAAATTTTCAAAGGCAGAGGTATTACCATCACAGATATTACCATCAACTTTCCTAACAATTCCAAGTAATAAGTTTCAAGAACCTTTAGATTAAATTTATATAAAGTACATCTTTGCCTTATATTTCTTTTTACTTAGATTGCTTTTGATACCACAATATTAAGTCCTTGGAAATGATTTTACAAGGCATTTCAAGGAGGTGTATGGAATGTTTATGAATGCAACAATGCCCTAATTCTTGTGGCCAGTCTTCACAAATTTCAATGGCAGCGTAGTAAGAATGAATGCTATGTTTCTGTGGTTTATGGGGTAGTTCATATAGAGGAGGTTGAAGGTGTGTATGTTTTTTACACTTTCAGGTCCACTTCAGACAACTGAGGAGAAAATAGTTGTGTATAAATGTAAAGGTAGAAATAGGTAGATGAAAAAAAAAGAAACCACACACAGAAGTTCTTGCTACTTTTTACTACACACATATCGATGTAGAGTGCTTAACTCTTGGAATTGATTCTGGTGGACAGGAACTCAAGGTCTCAAACAAAAAGTTACAGGTCAGTCAAATACATTAATGTATGTTACACAAATTTTGGAGTCTGATCTGGTTATTGTGCTTATGCAAACACAAATGAAAGCTTAGTCATTACTTTGGAAATTTCAAGTTTGTTTTAAAACTTCAGCACTGTACATGAATTTGTATGTGGATGTCTTTTGGGATGGACTACTTCAAAGGCCATTAGTAACTAACTCAGATTTTGGTCTTGGTCTTTACATCAAGTTATCTAGTTTGTCTCAGTAAGAGGTAATCACCTACACAGCATGCAAAGTCCTGTTTTAAATACCACAAACTGGCTTCAGTCTGGATGGTTTCGATAATTGTAAAGATTTTTCTGTGAAGTTTACCATTCATCCCATTTCCTGCAATTGTGTCTTGCAGGACACAGTAACTTTCCTGGTCTTTTGTCTATATGAATTTTGAATTGTCACTATCCTTGGGATTTTGTCCTTGGGATTTACTTACTGTCGACAGGGGAAACTTTCCTACCCTTCTCCCAACACTCCAGTGGAGGGCCAGTAAAATTTTCCATCAGGATTGAGTATGGAATTCAGGAAAATGGAAAAGGATGACCTCCCTTTCACATTTATGGGTCTTTAGAGACTGGAAAGGTTCTTCAGAGCTTTTGCATAGCCACTGGACTCAACCCCCTGTCAGCAGAACTATTATGGAAAACAGCCTACTATTAGTTGACTCCTCCCTCTTAGCTGTACAGTTGCAGCTGCAGAAAGGAATCTGCAAACTTTACTGCTTTTTGAAGCAGCATTAATTTTTGAACAAACATCTGCATTAGCATCCTCAGGATCAGCCACAGGTGACTATGATGTGGAGAGCCACATCTCCTCAATTCCGATGGTATGCCTTATCTCCCCGCAAATTTTAACAGTGTCCTTAAGATACTGAGCTCCAATGTAAAGACTTCCAAATGGTCCCACACATAGAAACAGATATGGTGAAGCTAGTGCTTTTCTACTTCCCTCTCAATTTTTGTTTATGTGGATCTTCCACTTCAGGTCCTCCAAGAAATTGTGGAAAAAATTGAACTCAAGGACATGACTCTGTCTTTACATCAATGTTTAATATGTTGAGCTAGGATATTACGCCCCCCCCCAAAAAAAAAACCCAAAACTTTAGAGATCTGACAACAAAAGACTGCATAGCACAAGCAACCTCAGTTCTGCCAGTTAGAAAGCATTCAGACTTCCATCAAGCCCTTTCTATTTTTATGGCTCTCTGCATTCTGACTACTAAGTAAAAACAGGATTCTTTCAAATTCCTGGGCATTTTGCCACCACTTTGGACCATGGGGCCAATAAAAATCATTAGCAATACATAAATTTTATCCAGTGGGCTTTCCTGAACATGTGCAAATGTTCATAAGGTTAGAGAACAGAAATCCACATGTTGTATCTTACATGCTTGGAATGCATTGAGTTTAACTAGTTTAGAATAAGTTCATATGAATATCCTGACATTTTTATATCAAATTAGGACACATGTGGTTCAAGTACCACAATAAGAATTCTGATTAAATAAACAGATTGCTATTACATTCCAGCAGATAAAATCAATCACTGTAAAAAGCACCACTTTTTCATCTTTACTCTATTATAGTAACACTAAGCTACAATATTCATGAAATATCCAGATTTTCTTAGATGGAAATTTGCCTTTTAAAATAGAAAGTTTCCATCTTTAACAGAGTTAACATTTCCTGCAGGAAAGAAAGACACTTGAGAGATTTTGGGGGGGCTGAAATCTAGTATTCAGTAAAAACATTTTAATAGGATATTTTGGACCAGTTTTAACACAGATATAACTTGCCTGCTTAACATGACTAATTTACCTGACTTGTTCAGTAAGAAGTATATACTATCGTTTAACTATAAGTTTGATAAACCTGGAAAAAAATACCCTATTTTTGGCTTGTCCTTGCACTATTTTGAATAAGCAAGACAACTGATGTTTTATTTTGGTTTTTCACATGTTTTATTTCTAGACTAATGTCAAGTAGAAACATACTTTTAATATGAAAGTAAAACCAGCAGAAACAGTCTGTAAACTTTTAAAAATACCAATACCTTAGCAGCACCCAAACTTCTAACATGTAAACATGTTGGATCTGATAAATATGACACCTAAGAGAATTCTGCACACACTGATAATATTATTTTACAATAATAATATTTTA
>NW_009222269.1:42786-46216 GCF_000690835.1 Fulmarus glacialis | reverse complement strand
CAGGACTGCTGGTAAATGATGGAGAGTGGCTTGGCAAGCTCCTCCGCCCGCTACCTCAGTACCCTCGGGTGGATCCCTTCCGGCCCCATAGACTTGTGAGCGTCCAGGTGGCGTAGCAGGTCGTTAACTGCTTCCTCTTATGTTATGGGGGGTTTATCCTGCTCACTGTCCCTGTCTTCCAGCTCAGGGGGCTGAATACCTTGAGGATAACTGGTCTGATTATTAAAGACTGAGGCAAAGAAAGCATTAAGTACCTCAGCTTTTTCCTCATCCTCGGTGGCAATGTTCCCACCCCGCATCCAACAAAGGATGGAGATTCTCCTTGGTTCTCTTTTTGTCGTTAATACACTTGTAAAAACATTTTTTGTTATCTCTTATGACAGTGGCCAGGTTGAATTCTAGCTGGGCTTTTGCCTTTCTAACTTTCTCTCCGCATGACCTAACGAGATCCCTGTACTCTTCTCAAGTTGCCTGTCCTTTCTTCCAAAAGTGGAAAACTCTCCTCTTTTTCTTGAGTCCCAGCAAAAGCTCCCTGTTCAGCCAGGCCGGTCGTCTTTCCCGCCCGTTCTTCTTAGGACACATGGGGACAGCCCACTCCTGCACCTTTAAGACTTCCTTCTTGAAGAATGTTCAGCCTTCCTGGACCCCTTTGCCCTTCAGGACTGCCTCCCAAGGGACTCTCTCAACCAGTGTCCTGAGCAGGTGAAAGTCTGCCCTCCAGAAGTCCATGGTAGTGGTTTTGCTGGCCCCCCTCCTTACTTCACCAAGAATCAAGAATTCTATCATTTCATGGTCGCTAAGCCCAAGACGGCCTCCGACCACCACATGTCCCACCAGTCCTTCTCTGTTTTCCTAACATTCTTTATCACACTTGAGGCCAGAGCTGAGTGATGCACACTTAAAACGCAAAATTCAGAGCACAAGAGGTAGACACATATAATGGATCTGTCTCAAAGTCTGTATCAGAGGTTTTAAGATAGATTTGTAACATGAAGTTTCAAATTAGAGAGAGCTTCTTCTAAGCTTTTAAACTCAAGAGAACTATTGTAATTATTAAAGTAATTCTACAGCAGTGTAGTAGACCAAGGATGGATTTTTTTTTTTTTAAATTATCACAAGTTCTGTATTTGTTGGCCTTATTAACATGCTGGAAAAAAACCATATTGAATGCTAGAGAGCTTTTTAAAAGCCAGAAGCTTTTGAGAACAGTGTTAAATCCTCTGACAGTTTGTGTGTTTGCCTTTTTATTTTTTCCTTTAAAATTATTCTCTTCCAAATCTGGACGAAAATTGAAAGACCTAATTATTGAACATGAGGCTAACATGGGACAAGAAAGAAGCCAAGAGAACTGAAGCTGACAGACTCTTTGGTAAGTAAGCTCAAAAAAGAAGGTTTAAGGCAGAAAATAAGGATACACTACCACACAGACAAAAGGCTATCTGCTTTTAAAGTCATCTAAATAGGTTGATACAAGTGGTGCACCTTTTTCATTGGCCTTCTCCAGAGGGTGCAAACTGAGAAAGGAAAGATTACAAAGCTATATTGCTACCTAAATAGCCCAGAGTTACTATATTTGTGGGGAATCTTCAGGGTCTGTGCTGACTGAGTGTTGTTAAAGAAAACACAGGAAACCAGAAGAGTAGAGCTGTTGAGAAAAGCAGATCTCTTAAAACTTATGATGATCATCAGTGCCCAGGGTGAGCGCCTTTTGCTGTTGCCACCGCAGAATGTGATACTACTGGCAGTTATGTCAAACATAGAATCAATGAGAAAAAGTTCATGAAGAATGGGACTGTGTTCTTCCACAGTTTTGCTGGGGGCCTGTGGTCACTCGTAGGCATGTAGATCACCGTAGGCCAGTAATCAAAAGTCAAATAGTCACTGAGGACTAGTTCAGAAAAACAATCTTGTTGATTACTGTTGTTTAACTGACCCTCTATTTAGTAGCACGAGTAGAAGATAATTTGGGGCTTAGTCCTAGCAGTGGAGTTCTGCAAAATCTTCACTTCCCAGCCATGCAAAACAATTTCAAAACCTAAACATGGAAAACCATATACTTATAACAAATCTATTCTGTTAGAATCTATCACACATTCTGCTGTATGACAAAGATCTACTGAGTGTTAGCTGACTGATATATGTAACATAAACCTTTGCATAACAACTAACTCCAAACGGCTCAAACAAGAGCCTCATGGAAATATAACCTTCTACACTATCTACCTATCAGCTGTTTGAGGTTTAAGTGCTGCAAAGTTAATACACTTTCTCCTTTAATGAGGAATAAGTTACCCTGTGTACACATCTGTTCCTGTTCAGTTAATGAAACCTCTCTTCAATTGATTTACTTGTTGACATACAATATCTTGAAGACCTTGCAAGCTATATGTCAAATTGTGAGATGTGCACTTCTGCGCTGTTGGCAGAAGTGAAATACAAACTTCAGGGGTAGGGAGGAAGCAAAACACGTGATCATTTTTAATTCCAGCCTTCAGAAAAGATGGGTTTGGATATGGGCCACAAGTACTGTTGAATTTGTCAAGATGAATTATAAAATATAATACCATTACCTTTGGGATACAAATAAGAAGAATTAAAATGGTGAACTGGGCACAGTCGGTGCTGCAAAAGAAGTAGAAGGCAACATTTTGTATTCTCCACACCTTCTACAATTTCAGAAGGCAAAATACCAGAGGAGGAATTTGCACCCAGGCAGCTGCATTTGAACAGACAGGCAGGGTGCACAAGCACAATCAGAAGCTGTCTGCATAGCAAAGCGGAGGGAAAGAAGAGAAAAATATTCTACTGAAAACAAACTCTACAGAACAACTGTACTCTGTGGACACTTAGGTGATGAACGAATGGTTTGCACATACAATAAATATACTCTCAAGAGCCAAAATGGCATGAACACTACAGGTCTAATTGAAAGGTTTGGAAAGGGTATGAACCCTCCAGAATATCATGTTTCCACACTGCTGTAAGGAGTCATTCAATAGCAAATAGAATTGGATTCCTCCATCCCCATTTCCAAGATGCTTGCAATTTCTCCATTGCAGACATCAGGCATGCAGACAATTGACTTAAGTCAATTGATTAACTACGCACTACTTAAGTTCTGCTTTGAGTTTCAGTGGAAATACAAAGAGGGCATAAGGTTTGTGTGAATCCTTTTAACCTGGCTGCTCAGTGGGGCTCCCACAGCCAAAATCAAAGCTGAAAGAAGTGTGAGCACAGTATTTTAGTGGGGCACAGATCAGTCCAGTGGAGGCTACCAATTTGTACAGTCCCAAGCTACCAAATTGTCCTTACTGGGAGCAATAGGCCTTCTGCCTCAGGAACTCATCAGGAGCCAGGAGCTGCTGCCCTAATACAGTTCAGTGGCTCTCACAGAGTTTTGAGTAATGGAAACTTGTACAGTGTGCAGCAG
>NW_009222269.1:0-42768 GCF_000690835.1 Fulmarus glacialis | reverse complement strand
AGCAGGAGCCGAGAGCAATTGCTTTATACAAAGGCAAGAAGATGGTCCATTGATCAATAAACCAGTGCTGTCAAGGTGGAAGAATGACAATTTTTAAGTTGTTGAGGGTAGCAAAATACCTCACACTAGCCTTGCCTTCTCTTCAATTGAACTTTAGAACCAAAAGCATATGCTTTTGAAAGTCTGAATGGATGAAAAAAACAGGAAGATGTACAAAGGTGAGGAGAAAATTTCTCTTATGTTGAGAAATTATGTCATGGGAAGATTTCTAGGAATATTTACAGAAATGCAATTCCTGCAAAAGTAATAGAAATTAATCTCAGTCATTATTGGACGTGAGGACACTCACTACACCAAACCACAAAATTGCACATAAATTTCGTAGTAGCTGGCACCTAATCAAAGCTGCCAAAATAACCACTCAGACTAACCAACAAAACAGTATAAATCCAGTGAAGAAGAGTCAGGAGCTACAACAAGGCCTAGCACAGACTGAAGATTGTCGTTACAGTTCTTTATAAATTAAAATAATCCAAGACATACCACCTTAATTCTCACACCTAAATTATTGTCTTAGCTGGAGGGTTCAATGTTTAGCAGCCTCTCCCATTGCTCTCATAAACCAGCCAATCATTTTAACTACATTCCAACATTTTCTGTGCTGGCTTGTAAAATAGTGAATACTGGGTGCGCCCAGGCCATGACAGTGTCTGGAAGTCACATACAAGGTGAGCACTGCCCATAGTAACTGGTGATGCCCAGCAGCAGGACAGCACTGCTGGTTTACACCTTGTTCCTCCAGGAACTGCTGAGCTGATCACTGAGAAGGAACATCACAGCTGGGAGTTGCCCTTTGTCTCTGTATGAGATTCAAAAATGCTACAAATCTTATTTAGATCTTATGAAAATATTTCCAGAGACAGCTGGTGAGCACTGCCTGATCTGCATTTTGTTTTTAAATGAATCACCGCACTGAATTCAACCAATGCGGGTTGTTCAGAGCTGATAAAATGCTCACAACTTTATTGCTGACAGCTCTTTTTTATAGTAAATCCCTAGACGTGAAATAAGGGTAAAATGGAAAGGACCAAACAAAGCACAGACTTACCTCGTTGGCCTTAAGATTCCAGGGGCACAGGAGAGGTGAATTTCATGTGCTCCTTTAGGTCTCCTACTGCAAATGTGACCTACTCTGTACCTTCCTGTTGTATACGAGGCAGAGTGCTAGGTGTCACTGACTGTGTCACAGATGGCACAAAAAACACTGCACGTTAGCCACTTTTGTTCTGTCTTGCTATTAATGAATGTGTACGACACCTAGTTTTGCTGTGCTGTTGACAAAATCTATGCTGCCTCAGCAGCAACAGCTTGCAAGACTGCATCCTTAGACATGTTGCATATACTTTTACCATCCTCAGATTAAATTTGAAGTTAATTATATTGTGCCTCACCTGATTTATTAATCCTTTCCTTGCCACTACTATTGTATTCATAAACATCCAGAGCCCATTTTTGAGCTATAAAAAACATTTTCCCTCCTTGTGTTCCCTAGATTTCCAGCTTGTAAATTAAAAAGTAATATAGCAGCTATTCATTCCATTCTGAAGAAATTAAAGTTACAGCATTATGATTACAATTATTAATGAATCCATTTCCCAAAATTACTTTTTTATGATGTACATGAAAAAAGCAAATAACAGCATAACAAATAGGTGAAACAAATGGTGAAAGGAGCGTGGCCAGCATTTGATTCTGATAATTAGAAATACTGAAGAAGAGTTATTTATTATACTAGGAAAAAAAAGAGCATGATGTTAGAAGCCAAACTATCTTAGTATTTGCAAGAGAAGCACAGAACAAATCCTACTGCTGCTACAAGCTTTGTGCATAATTTGGGTTTCAACAGGCATAGTTCCCCAGAAATGAAGGGAAATTTCATTTAAAGGGTTGCAGTCAGAGTAAGAAGCTGTTTCCTCCAGAAGGGATAAAAGTTTCACTGGCTGCATAGACTGCATCGAGTCGGTTTTCCTCATTATAATGGCACCTGCTGAAAGACTTTATTATATTACGTTCTATCATAACTGCTTTCTCAGGAATGTGAATTATGGTCTGTGGTACAATGATAGGTAGTTAATCACTGGTGATATTTTGTGCTCAGTATTTTCTATACATCAGTGCACTGCACTGTCATTGGTTTATTATAGTGACTGATTTGATTTTACGAAGTGTGATGATTTATTAAATATTTTTTGAAATTTTCAGACTATATTTCAACGGTTAGTGACATATTCTGTTTGCCATTACCTTCAGCTAATTAGCACTCCTGGATTTTGTTTTCAACAGCTGACTGAAGATGAAGCACATCACCACCAGGAAATTGCATGAAGGATGTGACACCAGAAAGACTGCAGTTCAAATGCTTTGGACTGAATTCAAACCTGATATTTTAGCCACTGGAATTCTACTGGGGAAGTGAAGTTCCACTGATTGTATCACATCTGAATTTGGTTCTTTAATATTAAACTATGCTGCTGCTCTTGATTCTTTTTACAGAAGAGCTCCACTGCCAGGGTAAAATTCACCTCAGCACAATAGGTCAACACAAAGCCTATGGATTAGTTGAGTCCCACTTATGTGTTGCTCAAAATAGAACTATAACCTAAATGGTCTTTTAGTCACCCTCTATAGAAAAGTAAATTCTCTCCCCTCCACCCCCCTATCTCTCTCTTTGCATATTCAGAGGTGTACTTTTCTGAAAAATAAAGATTTTTTCATGTTAATTTATATAGCCAGATAATCTAGGATCAAGGGCATCAAACAACAATGATCAAATGAAATGCTCAAACAGGCAAGTTCAGTATTTGATAGGGGAATAACGGGAAAGTGTTAGCAATATCTTTAATAGCATTCCTGTCAGTAGCAATAAGAAATCTGCAGTCATGACTAGCCAATACTTCATAGCTGAAAATATTTTGTATCTCCTTCCCATTTCCACTTGTATTTGCATCACCAAATGAACTGTTGATCCCAAAGGAAATGTGATCAAAGCCTAAGCCTGGAGTTTGGATCTTATCTTCCATATATACTATGTCATTTTCTCTAACAGTTGTTGTAACTGCATTGTGTTTCATGTCACTTTTTCTTTCAGAAATGTGTATGAATAGATTGTTACCTTATGCTTCCATTATATTGCCTTTAAGATTGGCTTTTCCTGTTACCTCTTAAATTGGCAAGAAAAATAATAAGTATAATAGAAACTCAACGTACTGTGATCAAATTCCTGCCCTTTCCTATTCCATTCTTTCTTGTTCAGTCTTGCTCAATCAAGGCACAGCATCACACAGTCAGTTTTATAATCCCTAGGTATTTTCCTCTAAAGTCGCAGGATGGCCACAGGCAACATACTTAAATCCACAAGCAGTATCAGATCAGTAGAAAATACTTGATATACCAGCTTTATAGATTTTTTTTAAATAATTGTCCACTAACATAATATTTCTTTATTTGGGTAGCATTTAAGTAATGATATACTTTATTACAGTAACATATTCTCAGCGATACTTATATGTAATATTTATGACATTTTATAGATACAGGAAACCTTGACCTTTCTTTCCAAAGTTACTTGTAATATTTAACAGTAGACAATACAAATAACATTTATGCTGATAGCATGTTTATTTTTATCACTATAATATACTCTTTGACGGTGACGGCACTGCAATGACATCTTTTACCAAAGTCAACACCAATTGGTTTTTTTATTATTAGAATTATTAGTGAAAAGAAAAGAAAACAAACCAAAAACCAATAGATGATTGTGAAACAATGTGATTCGTTTTTGTACAACATGAAATGTCAGGAAAGGAATTAAAGGGAATGTTATAACTTAACAAATACAAGAAAGACAAAGAACCTTATAGTTTTAAAGCTAACGGTAAATTAACTTTAGCTGAGAATCAGTTTCTGAATTGGAAAAACCTCAGAATATTGCATATACTTCTGGTCCCTTTTTATTTAAGAAATGTGAATTTAAATTGGAATGGGTTGCATAGCAGGACTAATACAATGATTAGATGACTGGAGAACTTTTTCTTTAACTGAAAAATAGCTTAAAAGAACCTGAATTGTTTAGTCTACAGACATGAAACTGGAAAGGGAAGCTGAAGAAGTCTGCAAATATTGTAGGTGCAGGAGTAAATATTAAGATGAGAGAAGAATCATTTCAGTTATGAGGCGTAATGGTCTACGATATAAATTTTTCTTGTAATAACTCAGTAGAAATGAAGGGTGCTTCCCAGGCCTCCGCAGACGGAACTTCTAAAATGGAATTTAAAATGGGTAG
Source organism: Fulmarus glacialis (assembly GCF_000690835.1). Lineage (NCBI taxonomy): Eukaryota > Metazoa > Chordata > Aves > Procellariiformes > Procellariidae > Fulmarus > Fulmarus glacialis. The sequence goes on along the minus strand of NW_009222269.1, from coordinate 38,423 downwards.
GGAGCACTTATGCTCTTTACAATCGAGACAGACATGACAGAATATAAGTGATCGTGGAGTAAAAAGGAAGGCTTGGGTTTAAAAGCCTTTCCTAGCCATCTTTTTGATCTCAAAGGTAATGTTTGCAAGACAGTGAGCTGTTGTTTGAGTGTCTGATCTCTCCTGCTTTAATCTTGTGAAAAATTAGTGTTTCTTTCTGTAGATCTCAAGTTTGTCACAGTGCATTGAAAAGCATTTTATTAATTGTCATGAGGGGGGAGTAAGTGTTTAGGAACATAAACGTATTGTGTGGTAACCTGAGAGTGGGGAAGGGGACAGAGGTAAGTGCCTCAAAAAGTCCATCCCACCTTTAGTCTTTAAATCATCACAATTTGTAATCTTAATCATCATCCCTTCCTATCACCCATACGCGTGTGCTCTAAAAGTTTTGTTTTGATGTTAGGGGGCCAGAGCTACAGGAGGAACCAACATCAGTCTCCATCTCACACTCAGTGCTAGAAATCCATAACAATTTGCTAGTCTTACAAGCAGAAAAAGAACCCTTCTTTCCTTCTAATCCATGAGCAGCTGACAAGTTTCCCTTTCTTCCTACTGCATAGTGGTGTGTGCGGCTGTGATACCAAAAAATTACCCATCCAACTCAATGTTATCCACAGCTTATGTTTACTTACAGGGCAAATTATCAATTATCAGCTCTAGTAAGTTTTTCAGTCTCAGCATCAGTGTTCAGATGCCTCACAAAAACAGAAGGAGAATTGTTCCTGAGGTAACAGGGACAGATTGCGCAAACTAATTTATGGAAACAGAGAGACATAAACCACCGAAAAGCAACAGTGTGCAATTTCACTAAAAGGCAAACGTAAAAAGGCTTTTTTGAATCTGGCCCAATAATTGCCTTCTTCAATATGGTAATTATCAAAGATATCCATGCAATCATTCCCCTTCTTGCCATATTCCCTAATAATTGGAAACTGAAGTCAATTCGCAGTACTGAAATCATTATTCGCAGTACTGAAATCATTATTGTTTTTACCATTAGAGACTAGTGTGAAGTGGTGTCTCTAATTTTCCAACAGCAATTGAGACAAAAAACTAGTAATGCAAAACCACTATTTATATAATACATTCCCAGCAACTCAAAGCAAAAACTCCTCTCTAAAAGAATATGAACAAACCCAGGGCATAATAGATTTAAGCAGTTCATGCAACTGTATAGGAAGTATTTTTTTTCCCTAAAGATTTTTTTTTTTTTAAATTCACATAATTTAACTATTTTTCAAATTAATTCTTTCAAGAATGTAAGCACTTTATAGTCTTTATGGTAGGAGAAATTACTTTTCTAACTTATTCTATAAATAATGTAAGTAAACGTACTTTAACATTGTATATGATGGAGTACACAGCAAATATGGTAAATATGTCAGCAACAGAAAAAAATTCAGCCAGGTTTTTTTTCAGGGAAGAAGAAAGTACATTTCCTTTGAACATTGTTTGACATTAGCCCAGTGAAATCTTTTTTGGATAAATGATTTGGACTAAGAGGACTCTCTTTTTCCCCCTGCAGTTTACCACACTACTCATTCCTAACTGTCATCGCTGTGGCTCTGAGCATTACAGCTGTCTAGGATGCAAAATGCCAGAAGCTAATTTACTGCTCTGCTTAATTAAAGTTGCATTTACCATTGAAGGTAAAAGAAACTAGATCTCTGTGAGCTGCCATTAAAAATGATAAGACGTTTGCATTTTTGTTCAGAAGTGTCCTTGCTCCCCTAACTGTTGCTGTAACCTGCTAGACAGATCTTACAAATAATTCAAATTTCCCCATGCAATTGCCAAATATCAACAGCTGGTGTTTCACAAGCAATAGACTTCTGTTTTAACATGGGCACCACAGTTAGTATGTGCCTAAACTAGGCATACAGAAAAAATGCATATCGCTGAAAGACTGACATGTTCACGAAATTCTCAGATACGAACACACTTAGAGTTCCATGTTGCAATCCTATTTTCTATGTTGAACCTCTTTGTCCTTAACAATAATAAAAAATACATCAATATGAAAGGAGGAAGAAGATACAGCAGGAAGGCATTTACCTTTTCAATTTATTCCTCCCTGAAATGTCTATCCAATGTTTGATCTTTCCAGAATTATTGCAGTTTGCTTTTTTTCTTGATGTTTCTTTCTCTTAGGCATTCGTGGGCTTTGAGAACAGTCACTAAATATGTGGAACAGGATGCTGCCACTCACAAACAGACCTATAATAAAAAGGAATGGCAAAATACAACCTGGCAGTAGCCTCTCTGCATCATGTTCTTGTTGAACGCTGATGGTATTAGATTCTAGTCAGCAAGGATCTGCCCACACATCCTAAGGGACTGTTGTTAAGGTCAACCGGAAAATAAATTAAAGCAACTCCTGCAGAAATGGAACAATATTCAGAATATTTGTTCAGATTAAACAGGAAGGAAATTTATTTTCTGGATTTGTTTTTATTCATTTCTTGACACCAAAAACACTGACATTTTATGATATGCTGTTTGCTGTTGAGAAAGCAGGAAGGATGATAGCTCTGAGGGATTATAGAATCCAAACTGCTTGACCTGAAAGGGTTATGGTGACCTATGCTCCTTCTTGTCTCCCACTTGTCCCAGAAAACAGTATGAATAACAAATACTGCTTCATAACTGCAGGTCATTGCAGGTGCTTACAAGGCAAAGAACATAACAGCAGAGCTAGAATCTGAAAGCCAATAAATCCAGAAACATTCTGTGCAGTAAAACTACTCAGAAGCATGACTGTAAGATCACTATGACAGCAGCATTTAATTAAATAAAGAAGCAATAATTGCATCTCATTTGTTCTATTCCTTTTATTATTTCTGCTACCAGAACCACAAATGTTTACTATTATTTTAGCAAAACATGTTTTAAAAAGATGGATGTTTCAACCAACCTTGTGCACTATATGTATACCACCATGTCAAAGGTGATTTCTCTGATAGCAAGAAGTTATTTGATTGAGAGAGAATTCTGTAATTCAATAGTTCAGAGAGAAGTAAAATATAATTAGAAATATAGGCATATATTTAAAGAAATAGGGATCTCTATGAGTTATATTTTTAATGTATTCTATTTTGAAAGCCCAGGGTAATTACTAGTCTGTGAATCTATGTGAATCCCCACTGATTTGCAGGGTATCATGTTATCCTCACAGGAGGATTAACTACAGAAACCTAAAGCCCATCCATTGCCTCCACAAATCACAATCACACTTGAAGTATTTTAGTGTAATGCCAACAGCAAATAAAGGTTCTATATTAAGTGGTATTGCTCTTGAGAGCGGAGTGAATTGCTTTTGTTCCAAACTCTTCTGATTGTCAATTTAAAATCTCAGGATTGACTGCTTCAAAATCTTAATATTCTACTAGATTTTTTTATAGAGTTCTGAAACTTTGCAAAAACATAAAACATTTAAATCCCAATATGGTTGAAATACCTAATCTGAAAGTTATTCTTTTTTAATCTGATGCAGTCTGTTGGACTTTTTGCATTTTTAAATACATATTTTATTGTCAAATTGAAAATATGTGATAGCCTTCCAAAACTTAGGGACTGTTTCCCCAAAGTCCGTTAATGTGTGCTATAATGTAAATTCACTGATTTAAAATAAAGCATAATGAATTTTGGAGCAAATGATTCCTATGTTTGTTAAAAACTGCTGAAATTAAATTAGAACCATCCTTAAAAGTCAATAACAGTTATCTGCCAATGTATCAAGAAAATGTTGACTTCCCTCTAGATCATTTTAAATCTATGTCGAAACTAGACATAGTTTCTATTTAGAAACATAGCCCAGCAAGGTTGGATGAGAGACCCAACACACATCAAAATTCTGAATGTGTCCTTTATCACCTTGGTTTCCAAAGGTAGGAGAACAGTGCTTGGTCTTTGAAACAGTTATGAAACCTTCTGCCCAGGTTTACCACACAGCTGGCACAGAACCAGCAGGACAACCTCTATACACTGGAGTTGTACAGTGACTAAACTGACCAAACTGACCAAATTTGAGGTAATAGGTATTTAGATTCCTCATCAACTCCCATGTTTCCACTTTTCCCTAATCTTGCCTAATGTAATGTATAAACGTCCTCAAAAGACTTGGGCGCTGTACCTGAGCTGCATTGTCCAGATTCTCTTTATCCAGTTCCTGACAGCTGCATGAGAATTGTAATTCCAACTTTTCTATGGTAGTTAGGTTCCATGGGCCAAAATGTTGCAGAAATAATCTATTATCAGTTCACATAACTTACACAGTATCTGTCAATCTTTTTTCTTTTGTGCTAACTCTACTAATTCCATAAGCTTTAGCCTTCTTCCAATGAGTTTGGGCACAGAGAGTTTTCCAAGTTTATGTTCCCCATATTTCTCCTTCTCTTAAATTAATACAGCTGCAATGTGTGTTGATCTGATCTCTTTCTGTCTAACCACCAGGATATTTGTAATTGTCATATTTGTAATTGTGCTCTTCCTTTTTAGCCCCAATAACCTTAGTATTCTTTCTGCTTTGGCCTAAGAAACCTGAGTTTGAATTGCTTCACACAAGATAGGGAAATGGTCCTCTGCTTCGCATTATTTCAATATGTATTCTAAAATCTAGGTTTCCAAACAAAAGAAAATGTGGCTAAGAATCACCCATTTTTAAAAGCAAGCCATGATCTCCCTCTTCAGCTTCTTTGTCCCACTTATCCCTGCTTCACTCCCAGTTTCTGAAAGAAGGTAGATCAGCATCTACCTTTCAAAAGGGTTCATGGGCCACAATGTGGGCATGACTGGGTATAGGCTGCTTCCTACAGTCTTCTGTAGGTGCTAAATCTCTGTAGGAGATTTCCTACAGTCTTCTGTAGGAGCTAGGTTTAAGACATACCTCTGTAGCATTTTCCATTGACTGTTAGAACATAGTTTACTTCTGGGACACCTAAGGTTATGTCAGCACTGTTGATTCAACAGTCTTGAGATATCCAAGCTATCTGCGAAGGAGAAGTATAATTTGGAGATGCTAGGACAGATACTGCAAACAGAATGCTCACATCAGCTTATCCTTATTGGTACTACTTTTAAAATCTTGTTTGCTAGTAGGTAGACTCCTATTTGAGTTAGTAAAGGTAATCCCCAAGTAAAACAATGACAATAAAAGAGGTTACTAACAGTTCTTCTTCCCCAAATTTGTTTCATAATAAGAAGAAAGCTAAGATGCAGCACATTGAATCTAAGCCTAAACAACTCAGTGCAGATGATGATTACCTACAAGTGATGAGATATGACAGCTCTAACCCAGACAGAAGTTTTGAAAGGTAAAATAAATCCTATAGTGAATGCACAAAATCCTTGTTTAATTACTTCCATAAAAGCATGAAAAATTAAATTAATTAAAACAAGAGCAGCAAATTTACAGCTGGCAAAGAGTCAGACATTAGAAGGCCCTAAATATTCAAAATGGGAACAAAATATAATGGACCCAATTTCACGTTATTTGTTATCTATTTGTTGCCATTATGCAATAACCCAGATAGGATGAATTAAAAGCAAAAGATGAGCACATAAGGCTTAACAAGATTACAAGAAGAGAATGAGGGGCTTAAATTATGGGCATGCCAAAATTATAAAATATTCGCGTTTCTGCAATATCAGAGTGCACAACAAAATTCTTTGCTTAATAGAGTTTTCCTTCTCTGTAATTACTTCAGTGTCTAGGTCCACAGAGAAAATACTTCTAGTACACAAGTATTTTGCGATTTCTTTCTTCTTCTTTACAGTTTATTGTTGCTTGATTCTATTTTTATTAGTCAGTGCACTACCTTCTACTGTGCATGTTGGCTGGGGACTTCTCTTATGCAATGGTATGAGAAAAGGTAAATCTATTCTATTTCTTGAAGTGTTTTCTCTATACATAAATCAAAGAATTTCACTAGATTCAGAGATGATTTTGACTTTCTTAACTCTCTTTCTTAATAATTTTCTTTATTTATTAATTACAGATATTTTTAAAAAGTGTTGACTGTAGCATGATTCATTATTTCCTATTAAATGCTCTACTTTGATACACTATTAAATAACCACTTCATTTTAGTATTGAATGAAGTGATCTTGCTATCATTTGCACCCCAGGTTAAGTACAAATACTGGCAGGTTCTTACTGCATTTGTAAGCAGATCTGTATTAATATTTAAATTGATGCACTACTTGAATAGCTGCCTCCTCTCACTACTGTACCTTGTACCCTGCACAAGCCAGCTCTTCTTTGTCTTATTCACAAAGGATACTTTTGCTAGACAGCCATCTGTGAACTATATTCTAAATTCATCTGTCGTTACAGAGGGAGAAAGAATGAGAATGGTGGAAACCTGAAAGATGGGAACAAGACTCATTGCTGATAACTCCATGCTGCACAAGTAGGCTAAATTTCAATCATTTCAGAGAATCAACCTCCCCCCAAGAAGCAGAACACCGGAATTCGACTTCTGCTGGACACTAAATGTAGATGTTTACACCACAGGTAGTTGGCAAGCTTCCATAGGATCTTATGTGTATACCAAAGCTATGCCACATGCTGACTAGGAGCTACTTAGGAATTTGCTCTGAGAACGACTGGAGAGAGATTTCAGTTTCTTCAAAATTTAAATTTTCTTGTGTTTTGCGAGTCTTTTGTTTGTGGGTTGTTGAGTATTTTTTGTAATTTTGCAAACATTGCTTGCATCTTCACATTAAATACTACAAGAAGATTCTTTGTATATGGAAAGTCAAGTTAATTCAGTATCAAATTGCATCTCCCTATGGCATAATTGATAGAAGTTACTTTGTATCAGAAGTGACTACATCTTCTCTTAAGCAATGTGATGGAACTAGAAAGCCACTACTACATTATAAGAAAACCAGCCCAAAGAGCAAAAGTGTATGCAATATGAAAAAAATGAGAGTCAGAGATATATGAATATGAATATCCACTCCTAAGCGGAAATATGGTACTAAAATAATAGAGATCTTAAAATCAAACTTCAGCAAGAAAAATTGTTTTGATTCATTCACTAAAGTGAACAAAAATATTATGGTTCTGAACTCTCCTCACAGCCTCCATCAGAAAAAGAAAAGAAGTGCTTTTCAAGAAGTGTTTAGCATTTCCCCACATTGCAAGGCTTGTTTGAAATAACAGGCGCTATAAAAAATAAATTACTAGTTACTACTTCTAGGTTCAATCAATCAGCATTTTCCAAAGTGGGAAATCACAGGCTTCATCAAAGTATTCCCTATTACATCATAATTTCTCTAAAGCCAATGAAGTAATTCTTACTTTTTGCCAGTGTAACTGATAGTTGCAACTCTGATCTTTGCATTTCCAGATAATAAAGCATAAAACATGCAATATGCAGCTTTACCAGCCTATGTAATTTGCCTCAGAGAAAGTAAAGTTGCAGAGTTTTCCCATAATGACAGACAGTACTGTTCTGAGCACAGGAGTAGATACAGAATACTCAGAGCAGTACTGCTCAAGAGGAAACTTTTGAGGATGTATCCTACTCCCCTATACATGTTTCTTGCTTTTTATTGATTCATGGTGCTACTTCTCACCTTTTTTTGTCACTCATTTTTTTGCATAACGATATTCAAACTCTGGTCACATCTCCTTTCCTAATCTCTACATACACTATTGGGTAAATTATTTGAGCAGACCAGAAATATTTGTTGTATAAATGGAAATCATTATTTCATGCAGTTAAACAATAATAACAGCTATCCTTATATGACCTGAGCATTTTCACATGCATATTTCAGATGAAGGTCACCTTAGTGTTAAGCTCTATGATTTTATTGCACTGTAAACCATTATTTGTAGAATCATTTAATAAATCAAATGGAATACTACCTATAAACAAGGCTGATAATTCTCAGAACAGTAAAACCAAAATGTTCTGAAAATAGTGTTAATTATTTTTTCTATCTGCTTATTGAAGCTATGGACCACAAATCTTCTGATACAGAAATCTAAATCAAGATGTGTATCTCTAATAAATGGTCAATTAATTTTCAGCTAGTTAGATTTCACTTTCTATATTTTATCTTTTCAACAATAGATCTTAAAATCAGAATTACCTGAGAAATTTGTGGTTTACAATATTTCTATTTTATGTTCAGCTATTTGTTGACAACTGCTCACTAGCAACAAATTTTGCAAATACATATAGCTTTATAATCAAGCAAACCAGTACAGGCAAGGTAGTTTTTTTAACTTTGGTACTGAAATGGCGTAACAGCAGTTGCAACAACTATTTTATGGATAAATAGAAATTTCAATTTGGTCTCTGAATATTATTCAAACCCTGTTGCAGTTCTTAAATATGATGACTTTTTAGAGGGATTAAAATAAATGACATTTCATAATGACTGATTAAACAATCAACGAAACAATACTTTGTATTATTGCACAGAAAGTTAATATCTCTCTAAATCTTTGCTATGATTGGAAGAAAGGCTTTTACAACTTCACATTATTTGAGATTGTGACAGGATTAATGACAGGTTCAGAGTTTCCATAAGCAATCAGACTCTTCAGACAACTTTGAGGATTGCCCTGATCTGACCTTCCAATACAGTTTATGGCTATATGGGATTTCTACTCTGTTATGAAAGCAACATCTGTTTTATTATGTAAATCAGCAAGTTATATAAAGTTGTACACTAATGTGAGAAAACATCCTTTATTCTTCCATAGTGGCATGGTGCAGACAGTATAATCACATCTCTCTGAGCACTATTCCATGGCTCATTCTCATTCCTTTACTGCCTGAAAAAAAAGATAATCAAAAATAGTCTCCTAAGAATTACATCCCCTACACTCAGAAAACACACTCAGTACTTTCTGCTTGCAATAACATCTTTAGCTGCCAATATTTTTTTTGGTTTTATGGTCAAGCTACAAAATAAGAGAATTTTAAGAATTTATCTTGGTTTCACTTCTGAAAACAGGAATAGATATGAGTATTAAAAACCTTGCTGTCATGTATATATGATGTATATATGTTTGGGCGTATAATCTAGCCATAGGAGCAAATATACATGCATGATATACTGTCACAATATGATGTGCAACAGCAACATCAACAAAAATTAACTCCTCTGAGTTCACTATTATGTGAAAAGACTGTGAACAGAAAAAATACCATGTCAAGTTTAGAAAAAAAGATTTACCAATACTTTACCCAGTTATAGCAATCATCTTTTATTTTCTGAACTACTGAATTTCTGGAATTCAATTAATACTTAAAAATAAGCCACCACCCAGATACAACAAAACTGGGTTGTTTACTTTTCATAAAATGCAGAGACCTCTTCAAGGTTTGCTACTCTGAAGATGCAGAAGAGACCACACTGAAACCAGAGGCTTCAGAAGGTAACTAACACATCTATTGTGTCAGGAGAAAAAAAAAACTCTTCCTTTGTGAGCAAGGGTAGAAGGAACTGAGACACTTCATATTTCCCATTACCCTGTTCTCACCCTGCAGAAACTGCTATTGTGCTGGCAGTGCCTGAGACAGAGAGATAGAGAAATATAGGAAAGGGGCAAGGATAATTCCCCTTTCCTTTTATTATCTCCCCCTGAGGGGAGCTGGTGGCACAAAGCTTGTTATCATCATCCATCGCAGAAAAATGTTCCAAAAAACATTTTAATGGCTTTGACTACTTTCAGTGAGAATGTAGGTTTAGATGCACCCACTGATCTGAGCAACAAAAGCACATTTTGGTCTCAAGATAAACTCAGAATTTAGGTAGAATTGGGGCTCAATAATTATTTAAGTTAAATCTGCAATGGAAGTTCCACTGCCTTTCAGCATCTGAAAGAATATGAGTACCAATAACACACTACAGTCCTTTATCCCAAATATTTAGCTTGTGACAGGGAGCCAGCATCTCTAACTCTGTTTTATACCATTCTAACAGCACGTTCCAACAAAAAACCAAAAGACTATAGCAATTTTTGTGTGTACAGCTGCAAGCTTCACCTATGGGCAGAACACCCAAAGTTTGACAGGATGGTGAAAATGTGATTTTTTATTTTATTTTTTTAAAAGCTAAAATTAATTCTATTCTAGAAAAGAGAATGATGGTTAAAAGAAAAAAAATTAAAGCCCAAAATAATAAGTGCAGTCTATTTTCGTTGTTTACTCATCTTGAACACCTGACTGAAAGGAAACTAAATTGCTTGGGGCAAATACTTATCAATTATATGTCACACTGTCCATTTAGAAACAGGTTTATAAAAGACAGAGAATCGAACTTTCCTTTTTCTTCTAAAAACTGCATTCATTTGAAGCTACTATTAACTATCCTATTGAATTGTCTAAGTTTTAGACTATATGAAATTATAAAACCTTCTTTAAAGAGCCTTAGAAAACCACTATCATGTAAGAATTTGCTATACTGTTTTTCAACATATTCATAACAAAATTAGGTTGGTCAAAAACTACTTAAACTACTTTGTTTAATGTGAAGATCTGGATCCATGTTTTTAATACATGGAAGCAGTTCCTCTAAAGCCAATATTCTCCTAATAGCATAATTTTATGTTCCCATTAAATCGTCATCTCAGATCCACCTCAAAACATAAGTATGCACCTTTGGACTGTAGAAATGCTTGGGTTTTATCTGGTAGGGTTTTGAGAGTGCACAGATGGCTATTATAGATTACTAAAATGGGACTGTGCAATAACAGTGCCAGCTGTGTAACAACCAGACCATCCCTAAAAGAGACTGCAAATTCAAAGAGGGAATCCTTTCAGAAAAAGGCTGAGAGCTGCTTCAGATGAACTGAGACTCTACATTAGGAGGACAGAATTCTGGTTTTACACAAAGGACAGAATGCTTCCAGCATATTTGCCATTAAAATTGTGTTTCAGTGAGTTGTTTAGGGAAATGAAAGAGCTGAAATACTCTCCTTTATATTACAGCAATTACACCATTAAACACTCAGCTCTGATTTATTTTAATTTTTCTAATCTGACCATAAAAAAATTAATTCCAGAGAGACTAGATCGGTGGAGAGAGTTACTAGGGGGGGAAGCTGATTTCCAGACCATTAGTCCTAGCTGAGATCCGGTCCAAAGTGCCTGAAAACTCTCTCTTGAGGAATCTTTGCTAGTTTATTTGAAAAGAGATAATGTCCTTGCTCTACATCTCATTGAACTGGGGGTGGGGGGGGGAGAAAAAGAACTGCATTCAAAAGCTGGCCCCTGAATTCTTAAATCTTGGGATCATTTTATGTTTCTTTCAGGAGGCAGCAACTCCCCACAAAATTGGTCATCTCCTTCATTTCCTTTCCCATTCTCTTTTTTTCTGGCTCACTGATACATTTAACAATTGGAGATTCACATTAAGCTAAATGTCTTTTTGGTAATTACTGAAACAGTTATTGCATGTGTTTGGTATCCTAGGGTTCAGTGCAATAGGGATTGACAGTAATAAGTATCTTGCAGAGCAGGTGCTTTGATATCAGCCACAATTAATTAAAGTAAAACTTTAAATAATTCTATGATTATTATAATTACAGGGCCATCTTCACAACGATGATGCCAATAATGTTACATAAGACTTTGCACAAAGGAGAAGCCAATATTACAGTGGATACTGCTTTCTGGTGTCTCAGCTGAAATACTGAAGACAAAAAAAAAATATACAGTCATTCTTTTTCTCCTACATTCAGATTTAATCAAAACTCTTACTCCATACTGAAGCACTGTAGTACTGTCACTATATTTACCATATTTATACTTAACTAAATATATGAATCAAGCAAAACATCTTCCAGTCTTTTTGGCTTCTTCACTCTCTTTCAAAGAACTTGATCCAATCCTTAGTTAATACAAGGAAACTGATCCTGGAAAAAGATCAGTATTAACAATAAAAACAACTGGGTTAAGGATCCAGTTCTCACAAGGAGCTTAGTCAGCTGGGAATTTTACAATTTTTACCATTTGCTTGAAAATCTGAAATAAAATTTGTCCTCACTGAATTTAAGGAGAGTTTTTAATGAGATTTGAATTGAATCATGATTTCACCAGAATGTGTCTCTTGACACCCAAACTTCTGCCAACGCCTACATAAAAGCTGGTCTAGAACATGCACTGCAAATGATTAGCTAGAGAATTCAGCACTTTGTGTTTTCTAATAAATGTGAAGACCCTACTCCAACATCTATGAAATATTTACCTATGCAAACCCATTGAGTTTGTACACAAATGCTTTTTTCCGCATATATGCAAATATTCCTACAAACATCAATTCGACAACGGTTTGTCAAAACAAAAATTTATTCTCTATTATACAATAATAGTGTACACTATTAGCAGTTAGGAGGACCAATATTCAAAACTGAACATTTATGAGGAATGTAAAATTATGATATCCACACCCTAGATAGCTTTTCATTTAAATTTCTTTCTTCATTTACGTACTATCTAACACTATTTTTGGGCTATTTCACCCGTATGTTGATCATTTTAATGCAAGGTAGAACTACTCCAGTTGTTTCCGAATAGGAAAGTAAAAGGAGGGGATGGAAAATGTTCTTTTGGTTGGCTAAGCAGGGGAATTGCTTCGACTGCCATCGTCTCTTTCTAGTAACAGAAACAGTACTAAGCATAAAACCTTATAATAGTTCCTGCAGCAATGTCAGCTGGAGTTCAAGCAGTACCAGAAACTGCTGAAGTGTCCTTTACAAGGTGAAGTTACTGTCCTGTTAATTATCTGTTGTGTTTTCCTGATAATGTCATTTGTCCTGGTTTATGCCCGACTTATACCACTATTAAGGAATAAAATTATAGGTATTTGTAATGATACAATATTTTAATACTAGTCTTTTTCCGAAAGTTCAAGTATTTTCTCAGTGAAGGAGGTCATTATTTAGTGCTTCTATTAGGGTGGACCCAAGCTTCTGAGCTGAGCTTTTTTGTTCAGATTTAATGGCTCTTTTATAGACAATTGTATCATAAATTGTTTTAACTATTCTGTTTGGTCCTTTTCTTTGTTAAGAATTATTATTGTGCCTCTGGCTTAGGAGCTTTACTTGCTAATTCTCCAGTTTTCTTACATAAGTTTTAGGGCTCCACTTCCTGGAAGGCTCCTAAGATTTTATGCGGTGACATTTTTCATGCTCCAACCTTCATCTGTGAGGTGCCCTCTTTCTTAGTTTGAGGTGGATTGTTTAACTAGGGCATTAGCATGACATACATTGAAGATCACTTTAAAAAATCTAGTGTACTCAGTCATTTCCTTCTAATCACCCCACAGAGGGAGTTATCAGAGCTGCAATTAGAAATAATTTTCTGGAAGTTGCATTAGATTCATACCATTAGAGTAGTTTTTTCTTTTCATGCGGGTGCAAAACACTCTTTGAACAACTCTCTAATATTCTTAAAAAGTGCTTCATTCACTGGACATAATGATGAAAAAACCTCAATGAACTGATTTGGAAACCACCGAATAGTACATTCTCTGGCTACGACAACTAGATAGATGATAGCAAAGACAGATAGATAGCAGCCACCTAGATAACTAAAAGCTGGCCAATGAACATGAAGGGAAAAATGGCTCTTGCAACACTTTTTTGCAGCCTAAGAGGTTGACAAACACTGAGTGTTTCAATAGAAAATGCACTTAAAAACAGAGCCCTAAAAGCAACACTATTTTCTGTCCGCAAGCTTCATTCCTCTCCTTCCTATTTGCTTAAACAGAAAAAGGTCGGAAAGTGAATAACTTATGGTAGACCTTGAAGGAAACACCCATTCTGATAAGACTGCTTTCAGGAAGAAGCAGGGTGGGAGACAGAGCATAAGAGACCGTTTCACATGATGCACAGAATTATGACTGAATTTTCCTGACAGCAAGAGTAGCCTCTGGCTACCTCTAAATTCGTGCCATCAGTGTAGTTTCTCAAATCATTGCAACAGAAGATCAGATCCCTCATGTATTTGAGTCTAATTACCATGATAGTATAAAAGGATATATTCTGTAGCAGACAGATTGGAAAGGTCAGGGCTAGATTACTGATTTTAAGGCTTTCCATACCTTTTTATTGCATATTTTTTCAACAGAAATTCATTACAACTTTGCTTATCTGCTCTTAACGTTCATGAAGGGTAAAATTTTTTCCCATAAGCAAAAAAGAAACAATCTAGAAAATAAGCACATCAGATATTGTGCTTTTACACAGTTACTGGTGCAGTGGAAATAATAAAATGACACGTATCTAGCAAAAAAATAAGTTGTTTGTTTTTTTTGGTGGGTGGGGTATTTTTTTGTTTTGTTGTTGGGGTTTTTTTCCAGAAAATGCGTTCACTAACCTGTTTATGTTTGGCTAGCCCACCTTGCATAACTGTTTTCCTTCATCTACCATGTGAAATTTAATGGTTTGGCAGAGGACAACATTTTTAATGTATTTAGAACTATGTAAACATCCACCTCCTCTAGCTAGGATTTCTGAGTGAGGTTGGCTGCTATCTTTTGCAATTTCATGTGTTTGTATATATATTTATATATACATATTTCAAATATGGTGTAAAGTCAACTTATCTTTTACCTACTAAAGTCAATTGAGGGCTCTGAGATTAGAGTTTGACTCCTTCTCTTTATGCCATAACTTAAAGGGAATTTTCTGTGACAATTTTTACCTTTTTTTAATGTACATTCCAAACTCAGCTAAAAAAAAAAAAAACAAACCCAAAACAACAAAACTTTCATTCTTATTACAAAGAACATAATGAAAAGAAGAATGTGTGTTCAGAGGACAGAGACTACATATAACTGTCCAAGTAAAGAGATATTTTCTTACAGCTTGCTCAACAATATTCTACTAAGAAGTAATAGGTACCATTTTTATTTAGGTATAGTCAAAACCACTGATCTCGTCTCCCTTTGGAATTCATAATGACACTTTATTTTGTTGTGGTTACTTTAATTAATTTATATGCAGGGCTTTTAAAAAATTTTAAATATGTCCAATACCTTATGTACCAAGGTATAGAACTCAACTTAATAGTCTCAACTGGGCATAAGGTAGATCCAAAACACCATCAGGAGCAGAAAGCAGAAATGGGATTCTAGGAAAAGGGCCAACAAACTGTTTTCTCACATGTATGTTTTCCTTGGTCCAGTAGTTAACATTTTTGAGCTGGAAAAGACTGCAACATATTTTAATGAATTTAGAGCTTTGGCCAACCCTCCCAAAGTGCTGTTATTCCCAATTTTGCAAAATGACTGCAAAAGGTCTCAAAAATGGCACGAACAGCAGTGACAAAAAGTCTTCCAATTGTATCCTTATTCTCTTATCCTGGGTAACAAATTTGCAGAACAACATTAATGGAAAAAAAGAATATATGCTATTGTCTGTGACAAGTTTGATAATGCCTGGATGCACCTAGGTAATGCTAAAAGCTGTGACCAAAACATAACATCCTGCAATAAACACCATCTATGTTATTGCCTTTTGAATTAAAACTTGCTTCAACTGAACCAATAGTTTTGCCCTGACCTCCATTTCTAGTTACAACAAGCAAAGCTAAGTCATAAATGGAATCACTAATTACAGGAAAGTTTTGGCAGTGGATGAACCCCTAAGAAACTTTTAAACAAGTATCTATGCTTAGCCCTAACTATAAACTTCATACAATGTACATCTTGCTATATAAAGGAGACGTGCACTGCAGAAATCTTAGAAAATATAGTTCTAAAAGTCAGGTTATATAAAAAGAAATTATAGTACACTACTAGTCTTATTTAGGCATTTCATATGTATTGTACCAAGTTCTAACTTACATCAGAATTCTTCCTTGCTCCTATTTCCAAAGACACAATTTGAATTCAAACAAACATTTGAATTTAATGAAGTTTTTCAGTTGGGATGCTTCAGTGATATTTTCACACATATACACACATATGTACACACATGTACCACGATATCCACAGCAGGACTAAACGGCATCATAGATGGCCATTGTAGCAAAGGAGTAAAATCAGAAATGTTCAGCCTTATTGAGACATTTTTTTTTCAGCTGACTTTGACAAAGAAAAGCAGCGACTGCCCTGGTTAATTCCCAGGGAAAAAAATCCACAAATCTGAATAACTTCAAAACTTGCTGTACATGTTTCTTTGGTCCCAATTAATCCCATGGCCATAGAAAAAGCAGCAAAATTGAGTAGATTCCATAGAAAAAATTACCTGCTTGAGAAGGAACAAATGAAAAGAAGACAAATTTTCAAAATATGTATGCTAAATTTTTAGCCAAATCACTTTTTTTTCTAATTGTTATGAACAGAGGTATGATTTTTCAGGTGAACAGGTAACTGACTACAAAGGCAAGTGGTGAGGCAAATTATTGTCTGGCTTTTACTGTATACATCTGTGCACACATTTCTGCCAGTGTAGCACTAGCATTCATGATCCATCATCTGATCTGTGCTGGGTGGATCAGAAAGGGAGAAGGCATCTGCTTGCAACACAGCTGACAAGTGAGACTGGGATCCTGCAGGAATATTTTCAAAAATATACCCTTAAGAGGCACATACACCTCAAGCCTTCCCCTTCCACCTTGGATTTTCTCCATCTTCTCCTCCCTTGCAGCATTTTACTAGAGAGTGATTTTGTACCCTCACAGTCATCATGGTATGCTTTACCAGGGTCTAGCAGCTTGTGGAAAGGCAAGTCATTCAGCCCAGGAATAATGAAGGGAATGAACAGGATTACAGCACTGCACAATATCCTGCAGACTCCATGGATGCCTTACTTAGCAGTGTGCACCAGCAGCAGCAGCACCAGATTAATCTGTCTTGCTTCTCAGCAAGGAAAATTAGCCAGGACAGAATACCATGCTGTCACAAATTTAATGCTTTAAACTAAACTACCAGACGTGCCTCTACTAGATACAGGACAGTGTACTCCACCTATCTGGAAAGTACAAGCAATCTCCTTTGTCAGTACTATCGGCGAAGGTGCCACCTCCAGTACTAATGGCAAGGCATTGCATACAAGAAGTCACACCTTTCTTTCTCTTCCGCCATATCTCCCACCAACTGTACCTGTGTAGATTACAATGGTCTACTCAGCTTCTCTGAAAGCCCTTTCTTTGTTCTACTTTAATTTGTGGCATCACAGAAGACCGTGTCTATCTGACATAAGAATAAGGGAATCCAGTATCCAAGCAGTTCATATATTTAAGGACTTTACAAATCTTTATTTTTTTTTTCCATGTGTGGCAAGGATGTCTTTAGAAATAGCTTATAAACATTCAGTAGACTTTCATTTTAACTAGTAGGTACTTTTTTTTCCAAACCAATTACACATTTTTGCCAACAGTAGAAGATTTGGGAAAGAATCACATACGTTTTGCACACAGAGCGTGATGCATGTCCTCCATTGGCCCTAAAACCAACAACAAATATCTTCCATAAGTGTTGGCAAGTCTAAGCTAGAGCCATTGTTCTCATCTTACAATACCTGAATAAAAATTTACTTTCAAAAACTAGCTATACCTTTCTTGACAGTTTATTGTGAAAGACGGAACAGAATAATCAAAGACATTATTTCCTAACAGAACTTTTTTCATATGTTGGTCTCCTCTCCCCCCAGCCTCTGACAGCTCGTTAAGATTAGTAAATGTTTGTAGGTAATAGTATTTAGGAGGAGCTCACTGTCGCACCGCTGGTTTAATGGCAGATTATTTTCTCCCTGTGAGACTCCTTAGCCTGTTAAGGATACTGAAGCATATGCCCTACTCAGTTTAGGGTTTGGCTTCTCTTAGGCAATGTGAGAAGGCGCAGATGGCTTATATTGTAGCCATCCTTTCTGAAGGATGAGCTGTTACTATTAATGATGATATAATAGTCTCATACTGTTATCCCTACCACCGTAGAGCTGTAAAAGTCAATTAGAAAAGTCTGGTTCCGTAAATTATGTTCTCAGTTTCCATCCCTACAGAACTCAACTGGTCAAGGAGGATGGCAGTCGAATGAATCTTTTCTTCCTGGCAAACACAAAAACCCTATTAAATGTGCAGTCCGTGCTTACTAGATAGGGAGTGCTAGATGTCAGTAAGACCACACTGCAAACTGAAAGCCAGTAGAGAATGATCACTTGCCTTTTTGAATCACTCAGAATTTATGGTGAACAAATGGAGTCAGACATTCAGCTTGTAAACCTTTCAGATTTACAGAATCATATTTTTCTGGTTTATGATGGATATAAATATAAATTCTCACCTGCAGAGAGAGAGTACTATCAGAAAACTGAAGGATTTGCCAGAAAGATTTCAAGGCAAAATTTTTTTTCCCACTGAGCATTCCACAACAGACAACAGTCAGGTTGTAGGTGACATAGAAGCATCTAAGATTCTTTTAAGAAGCATGTAATACTATTGAACTACTGTGCTTTAAAACTAACAGTCCCATGTGCATACAAAGTTATTCTTGAATCCACTTTTAAAAGTAAAAATAATGAAACTGTAAAGGTACGAGTTTTATATTTAATAATAAATAATAGAAGACATATAACTCTCAAATTGTAGTTAAGTGACATGTTTGATAGCTATTAGAGCAGGTATCAAAATTTTCAGTTCAATACCCAGTTTTACTATAGCAAGTAGAAAAATCCAGTGATATAGCAATGAAATATGAATCTATGCACATAAGCTACAAAATTTTTTGATACTACAAGAGTTTACTAAGAGCCCAGGCACAGAAAAGTTGCTAATATTTTTCCTACCAGTAGTATTTTATTCTAGAATATCAGCTGCTAAACATTTATTTCAGAGGTGAGGCATATCACACTAAAAACTTATGCTATACATCAAAGTTTCTGGCCAAGTTCTTAGGTTTTCCGTTTTCTCAGGTTATAAATAACTGCAAATGCAGTAACTTCTAACATCTTCTTTGATTTACTTTCTGCAGTAGTGACTGCCAGTTGTTGGACACTAGTTCTAGCCATTAGGTGACAAAAAAACCCATATGCTAGATTTATCTCTTCCATTCTTTCTCCCATATTCTACTTTTTCCACAAAATGCAAATTTTAGCAAATTACATTTTCTTCATTTTAATGAAAGTGGCAGGCCTAGTTGCTACCTCCAGCTTATATGACAGATCATGTGGCTTTAAAGATTTTGTGTGAAAATAGGAGCTCAGTCAAAATATCGCTTGCAATCATATCGCTGCAGACTTCTTCCCAAGTCTTCTGAGGTGAGTTAGAGAAAAACCCTGGCCCCTCTCATTATGCATCTTCTGTGACACTGGCCTCGTATCAGTCACCTAAAATCTCTCGTTTGTCTTAAAACAACTGATTTATGGTGAACTTACAATGCACATCTCCAGAAAACAGGGATATCACAGATTTCACTCTATTTGATTCAGTGAAGCTCTGCAAGATAAACACTATATCTGTTATTTTTTCTTCAGGTCTACTTCCACTGAACATTGGTTAGTGTTGGCTCAAATAATTTACAAAGAGGAAATACGACACAACCAGTATGAAAGGAGAAAGATACGTTTACTCACCTTGCTACAGGAAAGAACTTGAATTAATATGCTAATGCTTTTTATTTGAGTAAAACAACTTGAATCTAGACGTACTAACTTCTCCTGAATTGGCTAGTAAAAAACTGACACCTAAAACATTTGTCTGGCAAAATACTTTCAGGGAGGGTGCGATTCTGAGGCAATCTAAAAAGTCCTGGACTCTTCTAATCCATATAACCAGCAACAGAAGTATATCCCTGGACGTAATCTAGGAAGTACACTTTTCTAAGGTGACTCTTAGATAAGCAAAGTTCTAGAACATAATTAATTGAGAGGTGATCTTAAAAAGTATCTGTCTTTTTGCAGCAAAAATTGCTGACATTTTCCCCCTTCAGTACATCAGGATGAGTATTCCACCATAACTTAGGCACTATCGATAGCAATTCTTCTGCAAGTCCGTTTCCTTTCAGACTTTATTGTCTTTTGACAATTTCTACACAGTCTTGATTTCCTCCTTGTTCTTGTTGAATCCATTTCACTTTGTTTTGCAAGTATTTTGCTGACTTTTCCAGCAAATTCTTCCTTGTAACATTATTTTCCACCCTGAAAGGACTCTATGCTGATCCGATAGGAGCAACCTAAGCTAAGTTTCACAAGAGCGTGTAATAGCAGCATTTGGCTCACAGATTGTCTCAGTCTACAGCCCTGTCTTGACAGCTGCTCCCATGACAAATGATAGGAGCTTACAAACAAGGAAGAGTTGCAAAGGACAGTGGATTTCAAGGAGCCATCCACTAAGTTATCTGCAGATAGAGCAGCTATTTACAATGTCTACTGCAGTATTTACAGTGCAAAAATGGATATGAGATCCTTTAGCATTCCCTAGCCATACTGATGTTCTCATCTATTCTCACTCTTGTCTCCTCTTCTCTATCCTCTCCTCCTCATTCCCCCCAACACATACACAAGCACACATAAAACTCTCTTCTGCTTGGACATACTTTCCTAGGAAATGTCATGAGGACAAATTCTGGATAAATACACAAGATACAAGAAAGTAATTACAGGAATAATAAGACGACTGCTTGTTAATTGTTTGTGGCACTGGTGTTGGATTCCAATGAAAACTTTCTACTGCTTTCTAACTACAATGTCATTTAATTTGTAAGTGTAATAACAAATCTTCTGACATGGAATATAATCTAATTTCCCTGGAATAATTTATTCTTAATGTTTTAACCACTGTACTGCCTATATTTTAACCAAGTCTGTGCAATGTACTTGTTTCATAACTGAATGATACTAAAATAAAAACTAAATTGTCAGCAAGTTTAGACACATAAATCTTCAACAGAAAATGCTACATCTATACCTGAACCATCTACAGTCCAAAGAAAGATTTTTTTAAAAAATCTAACATCACCGACCAGTAGTTAAAATCCTAGAACAGCCTTGAGCCTTTGAAAAACTTGTTTCCATTTACTATACTATAAGCTGCAAAATAAAACATCGCTTGGGTCTGAGAAATACAAAGTGGTCAGACAACTCGAGGACTCAATAGATCTGCAAAACTTTCCCCTTTAGGAAACACTTGTTAGGATTTAATCTTGCCCTTGTATCTATAGTTTACTGTATCTCAGAGTAAGCAAATGCAATATTATTTCCCAAGCGGAGAGATTCCTAAAATACAATCAACCACAGGACTTCATTCTGTTTAACTATATGAGTAGTCACTCAAGGTCAATGAGATAGAACAAAGAAAAAAAATCCTTACATTTCAGAACCTCACAAGGAAATATCTCGAAGACGACCAAAAGTATCCTAACAAAGACAAAAATTTCTTAGTGTAATTCTGTAAGTCCTTACCTTCCATACTGGAGTAACAGATTGATTCCCCTTTCAAAGCTTTCCATTTTCTAGGCACTGAAACAGAAAGTAAGAGAAATTTACACATTGACATGATGAATTTTCATATAATCTAAGAGTCTATGTGAGGCTGAAGTTAAGATATTAGTCTCCTTAGACCTACATTGCAGTCACTGGAGAAAAGAAGGCTATTGCTTTGTGCAATTCAGAGAAACAAAACGAATCTCTATCCTGAACATCTGGAGAACTAAAGAACAAGTCCCAGTGGTGCAGGAAGTTTAGGGAGCGCAGCCTAATTTAGACAACCACATTGGTGAAGTGAATATACCCCCTTTTTTTTTTTTTTTTGTCACAGCGTTTTAGATAACCAAATGCGTTTGTCAGCATACCTGTGACCTCAAAGATCAGACCAAGAGAAACTGTTATTGACCACGGACATTCACAAATGTGGCACAGCAGTACTTACAGATACGCGCAATTTTCTTGATTACAATACCTTTTCCTACTGCAAAATTAAAAGGAAGCAATAGCAAAATGTTCTGTGGAAAACTCTGCTTAGACCAAGCTCTCTAATTATATCATTTCAAATCAAAGCAAGCACAGCCAGCAGGTCAGATTCAAGTATCTACACTGAAGCAATTAGAGTATGGACTTGGTTGATTCTGGCATATTCCAAGTAAGTAGAGATACTCTCTTTAGACCAATGGATAGTTAATTACTTATAGATAATAAAGAACAGATTAAAAGAAACCCAGCCCAGTACACTCAATTGCATGGTGGGAAGTATATTCATCTAGGATGTGGACTAATCATACAAAACAAATCTTGATTCTGAGCCTGGCAGAAACTTTAAATAAAGAAGCATCTAGTTTTCTAGGTACAGCTAAAGGTATAATTCATGCATATAATAAGTACTACATACTGCATCCACTGCTCAAACATCTCTGAAAGGATTATGTAGGAAATGAGATATCACCTGATAATGCATTTTTAAAGGTAGACAAGAAAAGCATGCCAAAATACGGTAACTCATAAGATAGATTCCTTGCATAAGCTGAAAGGAAACTGGATTACTTGCTTTTAACACAGACAATCTAGTTAACTTTCAAGAGCTGTGGCATCGAGAAAAATATTTCTACTCTTCCAGCATTTCAGGCTGTCTGTACAAAAAAAGTCACAAAATTGTACAGATGGTGTACTCTCACCTTGCACTTGAACGAGTACAAGTTCAAGGGGAAAGGATTTATCTGTGGAGAGTTTTGTATGCTCTGACATGCTGGTGTTGTTTCTCGCACACAGACAACCAGTACAGTGATCAGTGATGACATTTTTTTCTGTACTTTCCTATTAGGCACTTTCAAATCGTAGGAAAACCTGGTGGGATCTTTTCCCTAATCACAGCCAAATTGGAGTCAGCATTTCGCCACTGTATTTCATCTGCAATTGTAAGTTAGCACCTACATTAATTTTGCACATCCTCTCATGTGGCCTCATCAGGACTTTGGATGACATTGTGACTCAGACTTGTTTACTGACCATGTTCTACCCCAGACTACAAATCACCACTGAAAATGCCAAGTCCCTCTCTCACCAGTGCATATACCAGAGCCCAAATCACTTACAGATTCACCATGCTGATACACGAAGAGTCTTAAATGTTTTTTAAAAAGTAAATTACAGCAGCACTGATAGTCCTTTGACTTACAGCACTGTAAATAAAAAATAACTCTATTTTACTCACTTATACTACACAGCTATAAAATTGGCCTAAGAGAACAGAAATTCAGCAACACCACATGTTCTCTCCCACGTGTGTGTGTGTGTGTGTGTGTGTAATAAACCACCTGTAAATGCCATACTTTACCACAGGTTTAAAGGTGAAAGACTTTTGTAGCAGATGACACCAAAGTGTTATCAAAGTAATGCTGACATGTTTAGCCCAACATGTTGTTTATGGCTTTACTAGAACAAGGAAAAGTATTAAAATTATTATCTCTTTATAATTGATCATGTTACGTCAGACTTTTCCAGGGTGCATTAATATTGGGGTAAAAACAATACGTAAACTTCTTGAGAATTTGCTGATATTAAAAATCCTGCTGGAACAACCAGACAGGCAAAATGGATGCACTACGCTCTTCAAAACGTTACATTGAGCTGCCCTGGTCGTATCTGTGCTACTAGCATTTTCAGATACACAATAACAGTGCGTATCTAATTCCAGTCACTGGCACAAGTCTGGTGGAGGATTTTGACAAACGCTTTTTCTTCTCTGTGAAATGAACAACAAGAAGTAATGCAAGTTTAGAAAGTATCTGGCATTTATGCAGACAGAGACTTTCTTTGTGCTTTCCTATTTGCATTTTTTCTCTCATAGATGGTGCTATAGCCACTGAAGATGTGATAACTTACAAAAACCAGAATAAAAACACAGTATACACATTTCAAAACATTAGCAAGTAAGCAAAAGTCCCAATTAGATACATTCATTCTAAAAATTATTCTATTTTTTTATAAAGAATTCAACTAATTTTCAAGAACTGCTTTTATAATAATTATGCACCTTTTGTTCATTATTTTAGCCACTGAAACCTGAGTTAAATCTATATGTCAGGTCATTTCGGCCTATATTTGCAGAGTAATTAGTGAATTGGGGTGCTCTGAAGGGGCTTGCTCAGAAACTGCATGTTATCCTGCAGTTTCATTTGAAAAAATTTGATGGTTTTCCAAGGCTGACAGGAAAAACTGGGGACCCTCAGACTTGTGGTCATTTCTGAGGGAAAAACGTAAGGGAAGACTAAAGGAGCAAATTCGGTTTTCTTTTAGAAAAAAAACCAAGAAAAACATCTTTGTAAAACTTGTGAATATGAAAGGGAAATGCAAAGCGTTGCTACAGAGGGGCTGAACACCCACACAGAGGTAGTGTGTTACTAATCCCCAGGAGAGCTTTGATACCAAATCAGTTGTACAAAATCAACCATCTCTTCAAACACAACTATCACAGAGGGGAGAAAATCTTAAATGCTTAAATGAAAAGTCACAGAAAAGCATAAAGAATCACAGCATGCTTACAATTTGCAATTCCAAATCTTTTCACAGCTCCTAAAAGAAAAACTCTGCAGCATCCAGACTGATAAAGTGGAACCAAAGTAAACATAAAATGCAAAGAGATCGATAGGATAATGACTTCATTTGAACTTTTTGGTGAACCGATCCATCAGTCAGTGAATCGATGATTTTTTTTTAATTATAAATTAAGTCAAAGCTGAATAACAAAATGAAAAGTGACATGAGAATGCATGTACGAGCTGACATTGTCAGGAAGGCAGAAAGAAAGACAAAACTGGCTGAACTTTCAAAAACAAATATGACAAGTTATATTTTATTAAGAGCATTAATGACCCATATTTCATTCTATCACCAACTCCGCAGGGTCTGTGAATCTTTATTTGACATACTGAAAAAATAATGACTAAAGACATTCACAGCTTTTGTTGTTGTTCTTATCTAGTATTGAATGGGAACAAGTATAACCTTTGCATATGAAAAGAAAAGGACAGTAGGTAAGGAAATTAACTGAATTGACCTGGATTTTATACAACTGGAGGCAAGGTCAGTGTTTCATTTCACCCTTTTGTTAAAAAATATATATACTGAATTACAAATACCACACATGGTGATGATGTTGCTAGAGTCATGTACATAAAGTATGCAGATGTTGTGAGTACTGGGCATCATGCAAATAGGTATTTGGGTCAACCTCCAGTTCAACATGTCTTAGTATCTGTCCTTAGTATCCTTGTTACCAGAAGGTAGAAACTGAAGTCAAAGTTGTGTCAAATAAACAAGAAGAAAATTGATATCAAGGCTATTTTAAGACAATATAACTATTAGAATCACAACCAGTTTATATTTAACTAAAAGACTGCACGATCCAGTTTGACAATTCACAATACTCTCTTGTCCTAAAAGAAATAGATAGGCTTTCACTTTACCCTTAGGAGGTTTGCTATAATTACTCAGAGGCACTGCTGGTGTTTTTGAGCTTATGCACATGGAGAAATTAAAATACAGTGATAAGACCCATCTAAATTGGAAAAAAGTTGTAGCTGAATCTTATGTGGTGTTAAATACCTCTGAAAGCATGTCTAAGAGGAAAGTATATCTATTGCCTGGTCAGCAGAATCATAAAAAATTGTAAACCCAAACAAATAAAACTCCAGTGCAATCATGAATGTTTGCCTATAGAAAGATAACATCTGGGGCTCAAGCCATGAGATTTCTATGCCTTTTTGAAAAAAATAAACTTTTGAGAAAATTACTTTAAAGTTGAAGTCCTTCCTGAAGAAGGAATTTACTATAAGCCTGACAAGTTGGACTGCTCTGCTTATAATGCTATTTTCATTCCTTTCTTAATGTTTTCCAGCTGCCTGCATGAAGATCAAATATCAGGATCAATAAAACCTATAATAAAGAGTTCATAAAGAAGCAGTCTGCTTTCAGTAAACATGAAGTGCAAAGAAATGCATAACAACATTCCAATCCTTGCAGGACGGGCAGACAACACAAGCCTGCTCATACAATACTGTGGTATATGGAGACAATATTGGCCTTACTAAGGAGCACCATAAAGTTCTGTCAAAACAGCAGCATCTACTTATAGGATGGCATGAGCAGTGTTAACATACAGTCCACCTTCAGCTCCAGAAGATTTTCAGGTGACTGGTTTAAAAATAGATGGAAAGCAAATATCACAAAGTCAAACAACAAAAAGTTAGAAAAGTCTGTAATTAAGGCTGCATGTTTAAATTAATTCATCTCTCTCCCCTGTATTTCTGAATTACAATACAGTACATTACATAATTACATACATTCCACTCTTCTTATTCAATAAATAGCAAGCCACTGCTTTGCAGAGAATGACCTTGGTTTCATTTCCTTCAGGAGCTGGTAGGATTATGGCAAATCAAATGAGATACTGCAGCGGAAGAAAGCACAATCATATGGCTCAAGAATTTTTACACTCTCCTGGAATATTAGATTTTATCCCTGTCTCAGAAAAAAAGTTCCTAGAGGAATCTGGACAAAACGCTTCCACTGAATCTTTTAGAAATCCTAACTAATCAGTCCCCATTATTTAGGCATAGAAATTTGAGACCTGATGATATAAATTGCAAAACCACCGAGCGCTCACTTGTGAAAACTATGTCAGTGGGATTTGATTTTATAAAATCGAATGTCAGTGCTTTGATTTTAAAAAATGTTCTGTCCAACTAAGTACCATGCAAGATTCTGAAAATTTCTGAACTACAAATATTACGCCATGCACTCTGGATTAGCAGACAAAATAACTTATGTTTCATGTGCTTTAAATAATGTTGATAAAATGGAGCCAATATTATACACTCACATCATATAAAAACATATGAATAAATGAGAAATCCTGTCTTCAGAACAGGGTTTAAATACCATTCAGTACTTTAGATTGGGCTTGCATATTGAGAAACAAAGATAAAATAAAATATTGAAGCTCAGCGTCTGCTGCTTATCCTGTGCACTGAACAAGTCTTGGGGGGACGAGGAGGGGAGGGGAAATCCAACATGTTATCATGCTCATGCCTTCTGTTTCAACAGTTTTTTAAGTAGAAAGTGGCTGATAGACTTAAGTATTAATAATTATTCCATTCAGTGGATCTCTTGATACTCACAGGATGAGTTAGCAATCCCTTTTTATCTTCAAGGATTCCAAATTGTTTTCCACCCACTCTACTCACTCTAATTTTGCTTCCAGCCAGTCTTACCATCATACACATTTATTTTTGTAGACTCAAACCACGTAGGCTAAGAGATTTGGTGCCTGTTCAATTTTAAATTTTTTCACTTGTCCTTAATTTTTTTCTTAATATAGTTCACTGTTATGCTTAGAGGTCAAGTATAAGGATCAATAAAACAGGCAACAAACAAACCATAAAGAAGCAATCTGTACTGTTTATTGGACCATGCTTACAGTAATTCGGAGTATGAACCGAATGCTAAAAATGTTAAATTGTTTGTAACAGAATAATTCAAATTACTAACAGTCTCATTTATCCCGCCTAGAAAATTGAAAACTATATATGTATGTATATGAATTCATAATATAAGATGTTTTCTACTTCAGACTAAGGTCTCAGAGTTGTTTTCCTCAGGCATAAGATTGCCACTCCAGAATATTTTAAATAGTTGTGGGGAAGCTAATAGAGCCCAAGGTTTATGAGCTTCACACACACGCACACACACACAAATAAAATAGTGAAACATATCACATATCAACTACAATCTAAATTTATTCCCATACTCTTGAAAACTGTATGTAATGTAATAATATACCAATATACCACAAAAATCTGGATTATTACAAATGGCTGAAACAAGATAATATGGACCTGGCTGATTTTTAATCAGAAATCTTAGTGCATTCTGACAAAAAGCTTGATCCATATAATTTAATTTTAATGGAAATCTTTTACTGGCTTATGCAGGAATGTTGGTTCAAATCCAAATGTCTTCAAGATAAGGCAGTTGCTAGAAACTGCGCAGAATATTAATATACCGTACATTATGGTGTGTTTGTTCCTGATGTAAAACAAATTTGCTGCAGTTTGTTGCCATCTAAGAATCTGACCAAAATGTATTGACAAATTTACTGAATTCATCCTGGAACACATACACCCATCTCTTATGCTGTTGAAAAAGGTATGCTATCTTTCTTACAGGAAAAATACAGAAAAAAAAATCAAATAGATGCAAAATTAGTTAAGTTTTTTAAAAAAAAATCCAACACCTTATGCTACATTCTTCTCCTCTCATTTCATTCTCTCATTTTCTATTTCATGTTAGGTGTCAAGGAAGAAACATACCTGATTACATGCAAGTAGGAATTAAAAAAAAAAAAAAATTCTTTCCTGTGCCGTAACACATAGGAAGCACTCTTGTGTATTTCCGTAAAGGTCCCTGTAGAGCAATCTGTAGTCTGGATCTACTATTAATCTGCTTTGACCTGAGAGCTAACACACTTGGCTCACTTGTGAGTTACCTCTTCTTCACTCACAAATGTCAGTGGTACCAACTTACTGGAAGAATTAAGTCTCTTCCTTGCCTGAAACAAGTCTAAACCTAGCCTGGAAAAAGCATTACTGCCAAGGGAACCTGTGGATGGGCAATAAAGGTATGGTTTACTGCAGTCTAGGATTCAAGCACTTCCATGTTGAACTCCTCTGCTTCCCAGTAAACAAACCTGAAAGTAGGGATTCCTTGAATTAATACAAGGGGGGTCTCATATAGAAGAAAAAAACTAACTGCTATGCCAGAGCTGTGATATACTTCTAGACTACTCCAGGTCCAAATGGACCTGTCCAGGATAATGCCATCAAGGCAGTGTCCCTTAGAAGGTACTGATACCTCGTGGGGAAAAAGGAAGGAAACATTAGACCGGGAACTATGTAGAGCAAAGGAAAAAGGACAAATTCAATTAACCCCTGCCAGAGAAGGCGTATTTTCCCTGTTACTTCATTATCAGTTATATCACTTTCAGTGTATATTGGCAAGACTTCAGCGTAGGACATTTTGGTAGGCAGTGGCCAGCTCTTGCATCTCATTACCTTCTCATCCCCAAAGCAGAAAGCCAACAGAGGAGTTTATAATAACGGTAGGAATAAAAGCAAGCAACATGATGCAGAGTCATCTACTGTAATCTTGACTTGTAAAACAATTAAATGCTTTTCTCCACTTGACATTTGTTGCCTGGCATATATTTCATATTGCTCTTCCATGCAGCAGAAAAGTGTAACCAGATTTCACTGCATCTGGGGTATGGTCAAATGAAAGCAAAGTGAAAATTGTAGATGTAGAAATGAAAATCACCAGCCGAAATAAAGCAACAGAAGTATTACACGAATAATACTTCGTGTATTGGTTGGAGGTTTGGTGGTTGCTATGGGACAAGTAATCATAAAGTCTAACGCAGCAATAGGCACCCTTACACTCCAAGACTGTGTCAACACAGTAAAATATAAGCACGGACAGAAACATTTTCTGAGCAGATTAAATTCATTAGTGTAGCTGTAATCTCAGTGTATCAACCTATGAACCATGGCCAAAAGACTGAATTCTTCTTGCATTCATGCAAGTTTTAGCTTGTTGTTGAGGTGCAATAATAGGCATTATAGGGAACTTTGAGGTCCAGAAATTATGCTTATTCAGAGAATCAACTGTCAGGCTTGGAGACTGTTGGATACTCTCTTATTCAGTTCACTATCATTTTGATTACATGTTGTGTCATAGGACATCACTATAATATTTAAATAATAAAAAAAAATATTCAGAGTTACCCAAGTTGGCCCTGACTGCACAAGTCAATTAGAAACAGTACTGTAACAGCACTGGCAGAACTGTGACTGGGGGTGAATGCCCCTGCTCTGGAAGTACAGCATCATTTCAGTGCACGGCACTGGCAGCAGATCAGGCACCCCACCACAGAGCATTTTACTGGTTTAGGTGGAGACAACACATACAGCTGGCTTGAAACACATACCCCCAGCAGGCTTGGAGGATCTCTGCACTGTTCTACTAGGATGCCCATGGTTTCCTTAGGATCTGCAGCTTGCTTATAATTGTTGCTCTCATCATTTCTTGAGAGTTTCAGGAAGGCTCAAGACATTTTGAAAGCTTCATTGCAGTTTCTTGGAGGCAGGGAACTTCTCCATGTCCACTAAAACAGGTTCCTGAATATAAGTGAATTTTCTGGAAAAAGAGGACGTGGGTCTATTAGGCACTACTCTCCACTTCAACTTTGTTTAGCCTGCATGAAGACATCACATCATGCAGTGAACTTGCAGGGCTCTGTCACAGACAGTTTGCATCCTGGGGTTATTTACTCCCTCTGTCCTCGTGTAGGTCATGGTAGTAGAAGAAAGGTTACATTACCTCTGCATATGCTGTGCGAGTGATGCGATCACTGTTAGAGCACTACATCCAGGTATGACCTTCACATTTCAGGAAGAATATCAATAAATTGAAAAAAAATCAGAGAAAAACCCAAGAACGATTAAAGAACCGTAAACTTTGAGTTATAGAGAAGTTAAAAAGTTAATTCAATTTAGTTCATTAAAGAGAAGCATACAACCTGGATATAAAGACAAAGAAACCAAATCCTTAAATATATCACTTCTGTTTCTCAAATTAAGATATAATGGGATCTGTACAAGTTCTGGATTGAAATTTAATATAAATCTTTTTGCTTATTTGCTTTTTTAACAGAGAGTGCAACTAGCCTTTGGGACAGCTTACTAAGCATTGTTCATCAATGAAAACAAGGGTCTCAAGACTCGAGGGTATTTTTCTAGAAGCAGCAGCTACTCACCACCGTGGATCTTCCAGTCAGAAATAATTCACAGAAGTTCTATAGCTTCTGCAGCAAAGGAAGTCAGAGCAAGGTGATCATGGAGGTCATCTGACCTCAAAATTTATTAACCTAAATAGTAATAAAGAAACATTTAAAATTTTGCTGTGGTCTCCAGAATGATATACAAATACATGCCAGAGTACAAAACAACCCCATAATTTTCTGTTTCTTTTCCAAAATGCCAGCTATACATATACAGGGTAATAGAGGTTCAGTATCTGGGCTTCAGAGTACTAGAGCTTTGTGTAAAACAGAGATAATAAAGCTGTGAAACAACTTACTACGTTTCACAACTTCCACCACTATATTAGAAATTTCAGTAAAGAAATCCAAGCAAACTACCAGCAATTTTTGTATCCTCTTTTTCTATCCATGAGAATCCTGTGAATTTTTCTCTGTGAGAAATGTTCAGATGTGTTTCCTTGTGGGGGCACTCTGGCTTTGAGCCCTTGTCTAACGTATTTCTTATATGCATACAAGAAAACCTGTAAAAAAGTGATTCCAATGTGGCTAGACAGATACATTTTTATTATTATTATTATTTTTTCAAGAGCTGACATCTCCAAAAAAGCTCATTTTGGAGCTTTCTCAAAGTACTTTCTCAAGCAATGACATTTAAATGGCCTCTGACATTTTTGAAGATAATTTTTTTTGTGAAAAGTGGCAAAACTCCTTCTTTTGGTATGCAGCTGCAATCAAGGATTTTTACCTGCCATAAAACATGTCAAAATAACAGATGGCATTCCCAGTAAAGAAAATTAATTTAAACAAGTCAGGTAGAAACGCATACCTTTCTGTTGAGAAAAGATTCTTTGTAGAGGTTCAGCTTATTTATTGTCTTTGTGGAAAACCATGGTACACAATTGTTTGGGACTGGTTTATTTTCCCAGCGTATGCCTTTGAAATAAAACAAAATTCCAATACTTCCACTGGTCATGTTACTTCTCTCAACCTGTGTGCAAAAAAAAAAATCCCTTTTGACTTCCAGCTGGCCTATTAGTTAGTTAATTAGTGCAGCTTATTACAAAATCAATAACAACATGCCATTGCTGATACATTTCCCATTTACAAATGTGAATATACAGGGCTTCCAACTACTTCATTATTGAATTTGTTTGTTGGAAAGATTCTTCAGTGAGTAAAGCATTAGGCTGGCATGAAGCCTGTCAGTTCCACACATACAGAACACAAATAAAAGTGGAAATGAGGAAAGACTGCTTACTACCTTTCTATTTCTATAAATTCTGTTTATTTATCAGACTCTTCTTTAATGTATGAAAGATCAATAAAATACAGTATTAAAAACCCACACACATTTCTATATTCTTTAATACATCTCCCTCTAACAATAGAAATAAAAAGAGCACAAAATTCACCCATTCTAACTCATGTAATCCCTGGCAGTATCAATTCTGTGTGTTACTGAGCTCAGTAACATCAGATGCACAACTACCTTAGGTATTGTAAAACACAAAGGCGGACATCTCTGGTCAGATAAAGACATTGTTAATACTCAATAGGAACAGAGTAATTCCAGCCAAACTAATGCTCTCTTAGCTGTTGCAGTAAACTTTTTCCAAAAAATTCTCTAATGCTGCTACATCAAAAACGAAAGCAACTTTGACTCTTAGATTAGACATACTTTGAAAAGATAGTAAGGCAGGATTTTGTCTTTATTTATTTTAAGGTCTCATAAATAATTCAGGTGCCAGACAAAACAGTGATGGTTACTCAACATATTTTAAATGTTATGTTATCAGTAATCAGTTTGGAAGATCTTAGAATCATAGAATAATTTAGGTTGGAAGGGATGTCTGGAGGTCAAGTAGTCAACCCCTCACTCAAAGCAGAACTGATAGGATCAGATTGCTTATAGCCATGTCCAGTCAAGTCTTGGGCATCTCAAGGGTGGAAGTCCCAGAACCTTCCTAGGCCCTTGTGCCAGTGTTTGACCACCCTTGTGGTAAGAAAAGCTTTTCTTTATATCCCATTTCCAGCAGTTAACTTTCACTGGCAGCAGCAAGCCACCAGAAAAGGTTCCTAGAAAAAGCAGCTCCCAGGAGATGTTTCCTGAGGGAGGAGCCTGCAAACTGCTGTGACAGCTGCTCCCTCTCCATTATCTGCCTCTGCTGTTATCTTATGTTGCACAAGAAAAAAGTTACCAGTAAAGGGCACAGTGAGGCTTCCACCAAATGCAGGATGCTACCGACTAAACTCTCCTTTTATGAATTTGCCTAAAGTTGTTTGTCATCATGCTTAACTGAAGAGCATCTTGTCTCAAACGCAGGTCTCTGGCCCTGTTGTTATTGTAGCTACTTTTGGTTCACTGTAAGCTCAACCTTTTCCTTAAACTCAACCTTTTCCTATATCAGTTTGTATTTTCTTTATATGATTTTTACTGAGAATAGCAAAGAGTAGACATGGTACATTGCTTCCTAAGCGGAAAGATTTCTGTAGTATGTAAGCAATGTCTCAAAATAACCTTCTCACCTGTACTTGGCAGCAAGCAGTTCAGTGGTGTAAAGAGCATTTATGCAGATCTGGACACTGACAGACAAATTATGGGGCCATATTTTCTTTGCTGCAGGACTAACACTGAATGCAGAAAATAGCATTGAAATTATTAGGAAAAAAAAAAAACACCGGCATAATTGTACCTAGATTTTTGTCACAGATAAAATGCTCAGAAAATTCTGATCAGGTTCTTCTGCTCACCTGTTTTGTCAGGTCCTAGCACACTGGATGTATATATTCTAAGTTTCATTTTGTCTCACAGTGTTAGAACATTATTTCTTCTTTTGACCTCTCTGACATGTTTCCAGACCACTGGCACTCCCTCTTTTACTTCTCCTACAGGAAGTAGGAGATCCACAGCCCAAGTACTGTAGGTCCAGATTACAAGGCTGATGTCTCAAGGTTCACCAGGAGCTTAAGTTATTCTAGTCATGTGATGATATTGGGTTAGAGCTCAAATCTTCAGCGATACTTAGAATGGAGTAAGCAGGTGGGATTTGTACTTGTTCACTGTATTCCACTCAGTTTCAAAAATACAAAACAATAAGCCCTGGAGAAATCCAATCCAAATCATTTTGGCTCTTCTCTAAGTTACAAAGTGTTTCTATGCATTGTTGGTCTAAATAAGCTTCTTATGTGGCCAATTAACAGCTCCTCATCCTTATTTAATTTAAAGATTAGCTCTTAAAGGTTCATCAGGTCTTCAGAGTCTTTCTTGATTTGAATTGTTGATTTCTAAAGCTTAAACTTGAAGAAAAAGAGTATATAAATTGTGCATACAGGGACCCCAAAATCATCAGCACTAACTGCCTGTTATTCACTCACTCATGGACAAAGCTAAACTGCAGTGACGAAGTGGCGGAGCTGTGTCAGCCCCAGGGGACCCCAGGAATCTATGCAGCAAGTTTTCCTACATGTACAGAAAATGTGTGTATTTCTCCCACAGCAATCACAGTGATTCACCAGCTAACAGGCTCTTTAAGCCAGTGATCACTTAGAAGCAGTTGCAGTGAGGACCTAAGGAGTGCTTTCAGATTAGCATCAGTTGAGCGTAGTCAGGAATACCAGAACAAAAAAATAAAAGTGAGGGGAAGAAGCATAATAACAGTTCCTGAACAACATGTTCTGAGTAAAAATGGTATACATTCTTGTTGACCATGGGAAAAAAAATGTTCTTGTAATCAGCTTTGAAGCTAAAATGGGGGTAAACTCTATTCTGGATATAGCTACTTTTTGGAGATGTTTTTCAGGTTAGTCAGGAATACCAGAACAAAAAAATAAAAGTGAGGGGAAGAAGCATAATAACAGTTCCTGAACAACATGTTCTGAGTAAAAATGGTATACATTCTTGTTGACCATGGGAAAAAAAATGTTCTTGTAATCAGCTTTGAAGCTAAAATGGGGGTAAACTCTATTCTGGATATAGCTACTTTTTGGAGATGTTTTTCAGGTTGCAGTTTCTGGTGCATATGCTTCTCTTTTCCCTATTTCCACATGTTTTCCTTGATTCATCCACTGTTTTTGATACGTTGGTGGAAATTCATTACTTCTTGCTGACTCTTCTTATCTTCTGATTTTTAATGGCTTAGTTATCTAAGACAATTAACATCATATATTGTGATTAGTGACCAATATAGTTGTCTATCTAGTGACCTATAGTCGCTTTCTTTGGTGGTCTGAAGTCTGTGTGAGAGGTTAAATGCCTGGATGATCTGTTCAGGCATTGTAGCTGAGCGGGCTTGTGGTGGGTTGACCCTGGCCAGACTCCAGGTGCCCACCAAAGCCGCTCTTATCACTCCCCTCCTCAGCTGGACAGGGGAGAGAAAATATAATGAAAGGCCCGTGGGTCGAGATAAGGACAAGGGGATCACTCACCAGTTACTGTCACAGGCAAAACAGACTCGACTTGGGGAAACTAGATTAATTTATTACCAATCAAATCAGAGGAGCATAATGAGAAATAAAAACTAAATTTTAAAAAACACCTTCCCCCCTTCCCTCCCTTCTTCTCAGGCTCAACTTTACTCCTGATTTCTCTGATGGGCTCGGCCCTGGCCAGCGGTGGGTCCATGTTGGAGCCAGCTGGCATTGGCTCTGTCGGACATAGGGGAAGCTTCTAGCAGCTTCTCACAGAAGCCACCCCTGTAGCCCCCTGGCTACCAAAACCTTGCCATGCTAACTCAATACAGGGCTACACGCAGTAGCCCTGTAGCTGGTTCCTTCGTACCCTACTAACAGCTCACGGCTGACAGTTCAAATATGGAAGCACAAATTTCTTCTTTCAGCAGCAGGAAGTATGCCTCTGGCATCTGTCTTCTGCACTTGTCAGTCATGAAGCTGTACACCGTACAGATTTTGAGAGCAGCAGAGCACCAGTGGTACCACGAGACTTACAAAAATACTGGTATTCAGGGATTTGAAGTAGAGGTTTGGTTTCATGGAAAATAACTGAAAAAATGCTTTGCAAATATTCCACGGACTGTATGATATTACTCTATTACACCAGTGCTTTGACTGTGTACACCCCGACACCTTACTTGGGTAGTCTGCTTGTTGCTTTGAAATTAGTACAAAATCCGATTTCAGTACAGTTTGATCTTCCCAGACTGGATTTACCCTCTCATCACAGAACTGACGAAGCATACATCATTTCTTTGATAAAACTCTCCAGATATTTTCATCATCTTACCACAATCATTTTAAAAGAATAGCCATAATAAACCAAATTTTTCAAGTAGTGGCTTTAAAAAGCCTTCACTCCACAGCCAGGTGGTCTATGGGAACAGGCTGGGATCTCCCAAGCTGAACCTCACGGATTTCAATACAAGTCATATTCCTCAAAGCTCTGATACACAGGAGTCAAGAGGCTAAAGAGATGAGGCTGCTTATAAATCTATGTAAAAGGTGTTCCCAGATCACATTTCATGCTGTACTTTCTCTACTTTCTGCCACATTTTTATCTGGAAACCAAACAATCGTATGCCCCCTTCTCTGTAAAGTTCCAGAAGGACAAATGGAGTAGGAATGACCTACTAGGTGTTGGTATAAACATTTTCCTCTGGAACAAAGAAAGCTTCAGTCTAAGACTCCTATTTGTACATGGTCTTGGGAAGTAATCTGGTCTATAGAACTGATTTTGTTACTGCTCTTTTTTGCCAAGAATGGAAGCTAAAAAGATCTGACCATCTTCAAGGAACTTATCTCTCCCTTGATAGTGCACAATTTTTCCCCAGTGTTTGCAGAATAATATACTGTGATAAGAAAATACTACGCTAGACAGGGGATAGAATAAAGTTTATGAGAAAGGATACATATATAAAAAAAATTCAAAATATCTCAGAAGAAATTCCTGGCTCGTCCTCTCTGGGTACTCAAGGTGGTTTATGTGAATAAAACATTCCAATATCTGTCTGCTCCTCAGTCCCAGAGGGAATGTGAACTATGTTTTAAAAAGCAGTTTTGTCTGAACCTTATGTGATATAAGGTGAAGTGCTTCCCTCAAGTATACCATGGAATCCTGCTCTTTGCACTGCAGAACAGGTCTGCTGTCTTCATGTATCACTGTGGATGCAGATACAAGTTAGCAGATGTGCAGAAAGGAGTGCTCCATCCAGAGACAGCATAAATTTTTAGCACTTGTGAAAGCCAGGTTAGTAGAGACAGAGACAAACGCAAGCAACAAAGCAAATAAGATTTAACTCTTTCAGGTAACAATGCACAGGAGAAAACTGTGGGCAAAAGTGAATCATCAAAATATGAAGCACAACTATTTAAGCAGAGGACCAAAATGGTTCTCAAAATCATTTCTTTGTGCAGTACTACATGCTGTGTCATAACATGCACTATTAATTTTTCCAGTAGAGTAATTCAACAATATTTTCTATGCCATGTCACAGATCAAAGACTTGGATATTGTTCCTATTAAAAATGACAACTGTGATAATTATTTTTGTTAGCATTCCAATGAGCCAACTATGATATTTTTTGTTGGGAGCAAATGCATAGCATTATTGAACCTTCCTTGCATTTTCCTCTTTGCTAGAAGGTAAATGGGGTGATAATTTTCTTTCTCTGTCAGAAAATAAGATGAATTTTAAAATCTGTTTATACTGTAAAAGCACTGAAGTAATAGAGCAATGCAATGTAGTTCATGGAACATTTGCAGAGCATTTTCAGTTATTTCCATGAAATCAAACCTCTACCTTCAGTCTCTAAGGACCAGTTTGTTAATAAGTTTTGTGGTGCCACTGCTGCTTTACTGCACCATCTGCTCTTACAAGTCAATCAAGAAACAAAGTGAATTTTGGAGGCATTGAATAAAAAGCTTCTAAATACCAAGAGCAGACAAGGACAATCTTGAATTATTTCCATGTTTCTTTAGAATCTCCCTCATGCTTCACACAGTTCTGCATGGTGAGGCATGTTGGGATGTAGGTGATGTATTTAACATGCAGCAAAGCAAGTTATACAGAGTAGCTTGCTACTTGTAACAGCAGTAAGCTCTACTGCCGTAAGGATTGGAATTCTTAGGGGAATAATGCACAGGGTAACCAGACATCCCCACATAGTTCAGGCTTTGCAGGTCTTCCCCCTGCTTGGATCTCATTCCAGAGCTGCAAGACATCAGGTAAGGGAACCTCTCTCTTCTAAGCAGCTTTCTCCTTGTGCTCCTTTCCAAAGTATGCTCCTTTCAATTCCCCTATGCCCTGTATGAGTATATGGGAGCACACGGCTTACAATTAATACCTGAGAATCCCTCACATAATTTTTTTCAAATGTACGACTAAAAATAAAAAATTCAAACTAAGGTATCAGAAAACTTGGGTGCTAGGAAATCTTACCAGCTCTGAAGTCAACTAAGACACCACCCTGCTGATTGATTGCCCTTAGGAGGTCAAATGACAGTGTTGCAATCAGGTGTGAAAGTCATTTTATATGCAGGAGGCACATTAGAGTTCTGAAATAAGATCTCTTTACAGAGTAGGAAGCTATGAATTTCAAAGTGGTATCCTGATGACTTTTGCTCACAGGGTGTCCTGGTTTCGGCTGGGATAG
>NW_009222268.1:0-15638 GCF_000690835.1 Fulmarus glacialis | reverse complement strand
TATATTTATATAGTTATAATTGCATAGTTACATTTCCTTTCTGCCTTTTCTAACATTCCATGACTACAGGATTTATGATTTCCCATTATTCTTCTGCTTAACATGGCTGAAATTTCTGTCTTATTTCACTGCTTTTTATTGACACTTGTACATGTTGGGGTATGAGATCGGTTGTTCTGATTGTTTCGTGTGATAGTTAGGATTTAACTGTATTTCAGTCGATTCCTTGAAGGTCTTCTGTGTTACTTGAAGATGTAATACGAAGTTCCAGCCATATATATATGTGTATTTATATATTTGCTGAAGACCAACATTTGTCATAGGAAAATACTGTTAATTAATTACTAGTCAGTATTAATTGTTATTTTCCTTTGACTTAATTGGAATTGAAATTTTAATTTCAATTTAAAATGTACATTTTTCATAGTTTGCCATTTTTGTTATTTCTCTTCTCTTGTTTTTGAATTTTTGATTTTTAAATGCAGTTAAATGAATTATTCCAGGGATCATTTGATCCATTTTTCCACATTTCTAAATTTCTCAGCTTTTAAAAATGTTTCAAATGGCAAAAGGAAGAATAGAACCAAAACTTTTAAAAAATTAGAGGTAATTGTGGAACATTGGAGTTCACTCCTTGCAACGGCCTTCTGGAAGAGCCTGTTTGACCTCTCTCTCTTGATTATGTAGGGTCTTCGTGTGGGCACCTGAAGTTAGATTTTTAAGTTAGACAGTGTAAATCCCTCCCATACTGTTTCACGTTTAGGGTGAATTTATTTGTGGATCAAAGTTTATGGCCATGGCCCTTAGTTAGCCAACTTTAAAAAGGTTTCTACAGAATAGCAGGCAAAAGAGAGGATATTGTGCTTTTAGAAATATGGTTGTGAGGTCTCGGACATCATGGGAAGGCTAAAATAGAAAATCCTGGACACAGTCTATTATGCTGGCATTAAATTATGAGACTATTTCTCAGGTTGGAGTTGGTATGTATATTTCTACATTTTTACATTAGGCATTATGAGCCCAATGCCCTGTTCTAGGCTGCTTTTACCACTGAATTTGCTGCCTGTGGACTAAATTTCAGTTCATGCTGAGAGTTAGGAGGATGAAGCCCTTTGTTTTCCAAATGGCTCTTTGTGGACACTACAACTGTTTTGCAGATTTGCCCTTTGTATTGTAATTGAGCCTTCATACTGACACTGTCTCTGTACACTTATCTCAAGCACTATGGGTCTTGTTTCTCTCAAGTTTACTTAATAGAAAAATGTATGCAGCCAAGAAACAATTAAGACAATGTAGACAAATCTTCCCATACCTTTAGTATTATGATGAAGCAATATACTTAAACATAATTACAAAATAGTTGGGAGAATCACAGAATATAGTCTGTTATTCAGCTGAGCAGCTGAATATGAGTGTTATACTTCAAATCAGCTGAAACTGCTGGAATACTCAGTGCCATCATCACAAATGTCCTATAAAAGGGCACACATACATGGGCGCTCTTTGCCATACATTGTATGTCCTGCAGCTTTCTTACCCCAAGGCTCTGAAGTCAGTCAACCCTTCTTTAAAGTATTTGGCCCTGGGCAAGTACAAAGTTGTGTGGCAGGTGAGGGGTTAATGACATGCATACAGCTGCTAATGCTTAACTTCTGAGGCAACATGGTCTTCAGGGGTAATTTATCCAGGCAGGCTCTGACATGCAATGTGACATTTACCATCAAACACAGCTAGGGCCATTGCACATATTCTTAGGGCTATCAAGAGCTCCTGTTGGCCTTCTTCCTTTTTGCCTGCTGTATAGATTTTCATTAACCAGTTGGAGTCTCTCTATTTCTACATCTACTTCTGCTAGGCATCTGTATACATACTGGTGAATCTGACTAGGTAGAGAAGGCTGTTGTTACTTGATGACTTACCAAGGAATATTGAGTCGTATTTCCACAAAATGAGATTGGCTGAAGAGAAGTAATTGTGAGAGAAGGTGTCAGCAAACAAATATGTAGAGGTCAGCACTAATTGTAAGAGGAGCTCAGGAAATATTTGAAGGTTTAAATATATACCTGAGAAATACCTTAGAAAGTTTTTGAAGTAAATTAGAAGGTACAAAGATATATTGACTATAAGTGGTGAAACTGAGGCTCACGGACAGGGTGATAAGAATACTTAAGTCTGATATAGATTTATTTGTCCAGATCTCCAGATCCATTAGTCAGTCATAAGGCAAGCCTGCCATACTGGTAGTAGAATAAAGGTGGCCTGTGGTATGACTGTTGTGATGCTGAGCATAGGTGACTTCATCCGTATAACCGGTGTAGGCCTGGTTGGCTCTATGGAGCAGTGGATGACAGAGTACACTTGTTTGCTTGCAAGGGTTACCTCCGCAGGGCCAGTGAAGGGATCTTGGACCAAAAGCAGCCCAAAGCCATGCCTATGCTGTGGGTTGAGGTGGGCAGATACACTTGAGGTAGCCTTAGGTGTAGCTGATTTGGATGAAAGTGCCGGGAAGGCAGGGGCCTCTTTGCAGGTGCCAGAACCCTGGCAGTCTTATTTGGCATATGATGAAGCCTGGACAGTATATACAACTACAGCTCTTGCAGTAAGAGGAAGGCAGGAAGGTTCTGCAGTCACACCCCTGACCACAATGCAGATATATCTTTCCTTGTGCCACTATCTGCCTATCAGTTCTGCTCTCTGTTACTGTGAGTATAAATCCACCAGCACTCTGACATTCAGTTTGTCACACAGATGAAGAACTAAAAAGAAAAAAAAAAAGAATTAGAATAAAGGGAAGCAAGGTAATTACACTCATCTTCACAATATTCAATTCAGCTCCATCCAGATCTCTAATTTAAGGTCAGCCCAATAATTCAGTGAACAAAATAGAAGTGGATGCCATTAAAAACTGAATATTTACCGGGCTTCAGTGCTTACTGAACATAGCTGCTCTTTACCTTGGTAATTTTTTATTTTTTTATTTGCCAGGCGTAAAACTGAAAAATTCTCCAAATACTATACAAAATATAACTACAGTCTGGATTTGAATGGCACCAGTGCTAGTTTTGTTGATTTTCACACACAAGCTTACCATTTCTGCTTAATTCTTAAAGGGAATACTCACACCTATGCAAAGAATTTCTGTTTACTTTTATCAGGACCTGAATAGTTAAGGATGGATTATGGAACCATAGCTGGTTTAGCCTTCTTGTGAGCCTGAAATTTGTTACACTGTATAAAGGTTATTCATTGAGGCAGGTGAATATATGGGTGGTCTCTGTTCAATTTTTAATCTGCACATTACTTTAGCTGCCGTCTTTGATGATGCTCTCACCAGAGCGGCCAAGGGCTAAGCAGATATTGCAGCAGAGCAGGCTTTTTCTACATTAAAATTTCCTACTGTTACTAAACAGGTCCAAGCATAGCGCCCAGAAGTAAAAGTGATGAATAAGCAAAGCAATGTCATCCAACCTGGAAAACAGAAAGACTAGAAGACATAATCATAAAAATGTTGGCAGTGATGAATGTCTTGTCTACACTAGAGCTCCCGTCAGCAGTAACAGCAATGGGAAATTTTTAGGAAAATCTCAGTGATATGGCGGCATTAAAGTTGGTTCCTGTGGCTCAGGACTGACGTATGTTTCTGCAGAGCAATTTCAGACATGATTGCCTTGTTCCTGGAGTACCTACCCTCTGGATAAATCGGATTTTGATTTTTTTTGGTCTGAGTCCATTTATGAGTACAGCATTAATTTATAAACAGTATAAAGCTGTTTATTAACTGATACAGACCCCCTCTTCCTACTGATGTGTCAATGAACTTCCAGTGCTCTCTGGCTGTGATGTTTGAGGTGTCTCTTTGCCAACAGGCTACACTGCAGCATGGGCAGGACTCTGGCTTTCACTGTGAGATCTAAACGAGAGAGAGGGAGGCTGAAGTGAAGAAAGCACATACTCAGATATTAGTAGCTTCAATAATTAACAAACTGTAAAGAGAAAGCAATATAAAACAATAGGTCATATGTGAGGTCTTTTATTTCAGAACTCTCTCTGTTTCAGGACTTGTTGCAATGTGAAAATTGAGTCTTTGAAAGCCCTGGCTGGAGTCTTCCAGCTAAAAGTTTGTGTGTTAAGATAAACAGGACAGGAGCCTGGGTAGTCTCAGATGCTGCTGAGCAGATGATGCCAGCAGGTTTTGGGACTTCTATGAGGGAAGCTCCTTGCCCCTGTAGCTGTGGGTGCTGATCGCACTCCTCCCTGTGTTGTACAGGGCGGGTCTCCAAGTGCTGTGCTACTGAGGTCTGTGGGGAAAAGTGTGAGGCATCCTGTTTCAGGTAAATGGTATCACCTGTTGTAAATATAGACATTTGGATTTTAGAGGGATGCAGTAACCTGTTTTCTGGCTCAGCTGACAGCGAACAGTCCTCTGAATCCCTGGAAACAAGGGAGGTAAAAAATTCTTTCCCATTGGGGTAAATGAATGGCATTCTGAGTCTGAGTGAATGGTGCATATCTGTTTCCCCCGAAAACCAGAAATACACTCCTCTTTCCTTGCATTTCAGGGCTAAGCACAGGTGAGGAGTGTTTTTTGTGGGATGGAAGGCTGGGAGAATTCTTTTCCCTATGGGACATATGTGTGTGTATGTATGTAACAGAAACAGGGTGTTTCTGCTAGCTCCTGAACCTTATGAGTCTATAGAAAGACCTTAGGACTTCTCCTAACAGTCACTAGATCTGCAACACTAGACACTGGAATGGTTTAAATGGTTTGAAATTAAGAACGTGGCTACAAGACCACAGAAGTATGTAAGTTATTCCAAATTTTCTGGGACTGATACTTCCTGATGTTTTTATTTTATTATCATCAGACAAAGATAAAGTATCAGTGTAATTAGGCAACTGGGTGTTCCTTAGGCCATGCTTGCTGATGAGACTTTTGCATTTCTCTCTGTTTCTCTCTCTTTCAAAATGTTGAGGCTTTGCTCAATAGTTGCTATTAATGTGGGTGAAGTTGGCCATATGGCAAGCAGAAAAC
This sequence comes from Fulmarus glacialis, assembly GCF_000690835.1. Lineage (NCBI taxonomy): Eukaryota > Metazoa > Chordata > Aves > Procellariiformes > Procellariidae > Fulmarus > Fulmarus glacialis. The sequence goes on along the minus strand of NW_009222268.1, from coordinate 10,606 downwards.
AGTGCTGGAAGAACTTTCACACATAGCTATTGCAGTCCTTTCTTTGCTAAATGAGGATTTTTTTCCTTAAGTCCAGATTTCACACTCAGATCTCTGGGGTAATGCGTTAAACCACAAACAAGACTGAAGTGTTTGCATCAGCCTGTTTTAATACCTAGGAGAACTCCACTTTCTCCTTCTCTTTCATGCTATGGGGCTGGTTTTTTTGAAACCTCTCTGTTCCAATTGAATTGGAAGCTGGGGGCAGGGAAGTATTCTGTTAGATTCGCTGTTAAATCTACAGCAGGTTCATCAACAAGTTCTTCACCAGTATCTTCTCTTAGCATTGTCCCTGAGGAGTTTCTCTGAATCCTCCTTCAGTTTTGCTTGCAAAAGTGCATTATGCTACTGTAAGTTTTAGATTAATTTTTCCATTTCTCAGATCTACAATGTGTTCCTCTAAATCACCTATTTCAGCCAAAGCATCTGTTCGAGTGTGATTGTGTATACATGTTTTCCTTTGTATGACTTAGTTTGTCATATTTATTTCAATCTCTCTGTGGTATCTATCCATCCATATGTCAAGCTGCAAACCAATATTGATTTCAGAGGCCATATGCTATCCTGATGTCTACAAGCATTTCTCCTGGTAGTATCAATGGGAGCCCTCCCTGTGGAAACTGAGGGCTTTCCAAGCTTGGGCAGTGCTGTTGATACTTCTTGTGTTGGCTGATCAACTTTTCTTTATGACAGACAGAAATTTAGGAACAACTCAAAGTAGAACTTGCTTAGTCAAATAACTATTTATTTGTTGAGAATCACAGTTTTCCTTTTAGCAAGATTTAACTGCAAACTTTATGAACAAAACATTGTACTATGAATATGTAATAGTAGTTAATGTAAATAACATCAATATACATCTTTTGGCCTGTCTGAATATGGTGCCTGATTTAAACCTGCTGAAGTCAACAGAAAGATTAATGTGTGTTTTAAAAAGTCGGGCTTATAGTTACCTAAAACCTCTAGTTAGAGAAGCAGAGTATATGGAAGCTGTGTTTCTTCACCATGCTGCCCTGGGACAATTTGGGCACCCTGTGCTGCCTTACTCTAAAATGAGTCTGGCTTTACCTCCATGGGCCCACTAGATGTAGATCTGTCCGCAGGCTTTTGGGCAGTTCTCAGATCCTGGTAGCAGGGATGGAGCATACGAGGTGGTGCAGCGCACAGCACAATCACCTCTATGAAGTTCAGGGACTATTCAATGGGACTGACTCTCCAACAGTTTCTGTTTTGTTTTTGTTTTATAAGAGGCTCAGCCATATGGGCTTCCTTCATTATTCGGTCATGAAGTGCAAATGGGCAACTGGAACTAACTGTCTTGAAGGTCACAAATTAATTGGACTCTCTTATGTAGCACCCTCCCCAGTTAAAGACTGCATCAGTGTGCCATCTTCTCCTGTGGGTGTCTTTGTGCTAAAAGCTGAGTGGTACCCTTCCAGTCCTGTGAGGAAGGTCCTTCAATGACCCCCTTTTCCTCTTTTTTTCCCATGAAATGCTGTGATCTTTATCTTCATCATTGCATTTCTGCAGCATAACCACTTGCCTAATTTTAATGTGTTTTTATCCAATAAATGTTAAGAAATTAAGAAAATATGTATTTCTCCTGACACAGACCTTTACTGTACTGTCCTTTAGAGGCGGTGCTTTCTCAGAAGAGATTCTGGAACCCATGTAAAAATATACTACCTGCACAGCAAGTGCTGGATGGAGGATGGCAAGCCATATCATAGAATTATAGAATATCTCAAGCTAGAAGGGTCCCATAAGGATCATATGTTTAATAACCAAATACATATCCAAGCACAGACACAGGACCCCAGTCAAAAAATTTATGGGAAATGATAATGCTCCCCTTAACCCAGAACAGGACAATGTTTGGAAAATATATAGATTCCAGCCTATCTTTCCATCAAGGCAGAAAACCTAGTGCTGAATGGTTGTACCTACCCCAGCTCATGGTCATACCCAGCCCTTGGTCATAGCTACTGTGGTGGACGTTGGAGTTGTAAAAATTACAGTGGCTAGAAACACTGGAATGAATACATCTTTATTCATGAAGGTTTGTTCAGTCTTGATTTGTTGGACTGTTTGGGGAAAATTCCTCCCAGACGGTTGCAGAAAATTAGACTGATACTCCTTCATAGTGTACAAATGGGCATCTATATGGAGTCAGTTGTTAGCTTCAGGTGGGTGCACAAGCCTGTATATGAAAGACTTCACAACCTTAAAACTAGTCCCCAGAGAGACCTAGTGCTTCAATAATGCCATATGTATAAGCTGTTCTGTGCAACATTTTTCAGCCATAAAACTAGCAGCCTTTCTATAATATCATCCATTCTAAGTTTACAATATATCATGTCTTTCAGAAAGTGGTGGTCTCTTACCAAGAGGGCAGGCATGTTTTTACAAGTGTCACTACAGAGAGGTTTTTCTCTGTATAAATTAAGCCTGTCAAGAAAACGAAGCCTTCTTCTGCACAGTGTATGAAAAAACATTGTTTTTTAATTTGTATTAGGTTGCTGTTAGCAAAGACAACTTTGCTTTTATTGCACAGCAAATGGAAAGAAATTTTACATGTAAAATAAAACTTCCAAAGAGAAGAAATCCTAAGATGCTTCCTTCTGGGTTTCTTTGTCTAGTCAGTCATAAGCTGCTAACTCTTGTAGTCTTTATTTATTGCATTTATACTCTCCACATTGCTGTGGTAGCCAAGTACTCTGTACAATGATATAATAATATTATATGAGCGCTAGTGAGAAACAAACGCAATCTGCTTCGTTTATTTTAACTAAGGTTTACCAGCTGTATCTGTGGAGATGAACTGAAACCAGGATGAAAGGAAATCTGTGTAAAAGGTAGCAAAAGTTCTGGTTGCCTCTGAGTGAAATATGATGAAAATACTGTCCTGGGTTTGCTTATCTTTGCTTATGTTTTAATTTCTTTATCTAGTTAAAGAAAGAGAGTGCTGGCGGTGGAGGAGGATGGGATGGTCTGGGAGGCAGGGGGCAGGGAGCAGACCTACTGAATAACATGCTCAAGAGCTCTCCTGCACAATGAGATTAGCACGATGTGATCATTTTGGTGCCAAGGTGCTAACACAATAATACAAGCGAGTTTGCCAACTTTTCAAATTGAATGTATTTGATTATTTGCTTTTAATTAGTGTGAGTTTTGGAGTATGTACAGGATTGTTAGAGATACATGAAAAGCCTCCTATGGCAGGAGAGTGTATTCTCAGTAAAGACGGTACAGCATTGTTCTTTTTTAGCTGTGGAGAATGAGATTTAACAGCTATGTTAAATGTTTTAGCTCATTTCCATTGTGCCTCCGTTTCAACCTATTGGCAAGCCCAAGTGATGTGAGAAAATAAACCTCTCATTTGATCTGAATGTTGAGCACTTTGCTATAAGAAGAATTTCCAGCCCAACTTCAGGATACAGAAAATATCACTGGTTTATTTACAGGAGGCTTTTACTGCCACTTTCTCCCTTAATAAGATCTTGAGTAAACTCATGCTGTCATTTTTTTCCATGCCGTACTCTCCTTTGTGTTCATTTATCTTGAATGCCTTCATCAAGATTGTAGATTTTTAAAAACCCTTTTAAATGGCAGAAACAGAGTGCAGGTCTGGAGGAAATATAACAAGACAGAAACTGTTTATTTTGACATCTTCCCTTTTTATTCTGAAGTAAGAAGGCAGACTGGAGGTGTCTTGGGGATTGTTTGGATGATTTACTACTGGCTCACTTCTTTACTTGCCAGTCACTGGGAGTAACTCACCTCCCTGGACCAGGGGATGTGTCATCAAAAGGAAAAGTAACTCTCATGGTTTGGCACAGAATGTAAGTCAATGTCCATTTCTCAGTTTTGGGCGTTACCTGCCTTCACAGAGTTCGAGCTCTTGGTTTTCCACCATCCGAAGAACAGGAATAAGAAAGACTGCATACATTCTGTGGACAGTAGCACAACCTTCTACCTATGCCGTTCTTCAGTCATTTATACACAGTTATATATGCACACAAATATATATATTTTAAATACTCTCCCCTTAAACAATAGAGAAAAACAAATGGTTGACAATAACAATGGCAGCAGCTCTCCAACAAAAGCATGCAATTATTACAATTATACTATCCTTGATTAGGCTCCCATGCATTGCATTTCAATGTAATTGATGTTGTAGGTTGACACATTGGACACCAAATATTCTCGCCTGTCCCTTCACTCTTTTGTTTCAGAGCCTGATTTGCATTTTCTATGCTTTTAGTAATGAAGACTTAGCACTTTTCCTCCATTAAAAAAAAAAAGAGAGACACAATAATCTGCAACTCGGCACTTGTTTAAGGATTCTGACCCTCAAAAATACCACTTTGCTTCACACATTAGCTGCTTACAAAGAAGGAAGCTAATGTATCATCTAATTGGGCAAACCACTGCATCTGATTTCTCTCAATCAGACTATTAGCTTCGTAATTACCCATCTGCCTCATGTGGAAAAACGGCAAGGCGAACACCCAGCTAATAACATTCTCAAGAGCTCTCTACCACAATGAGATGAGCATGATGTTGTGGGATATAGTCCCTAACCATTTAAGTGCCAAGGTGGTCTCACAATATAGTGGGAGCCTGCCAACCTTCGCAGTCTGAATGTGCTTAATTATTTGTCTTTAATTAGTCTGAGTTTTGGGGTCTGTTCAGGATTGGTGATGAAAAACGAGTGGCAGGAAAAGAAAGCCCCTTGAGCCCCTGGCAGTCTGCTTTACATCCTCTTGTCTGCAAAAATAGTGGTATGGAAACTGGGATTTATCTCCTGAGCAGCTCAAAGTTTCCCCTCACTTATTTTTATGGATTAGAAAAAGCTTTCCGGGTACCTAAGCTGCGGAGCAGGCCTGTCAGAATTCAGATGGAGGATGTTTAAACAAACCTCAGGCTTGAATCTTCTATTTCCTGCAGTTCTATACTCTTGACCTTTATGGAGCTATTGCGAAACGACACTAATTTAAGTGAGGAGATGCTCAAAACTAAGATTTCCTCTTCAGCAGAGAGAGGTGCTATTCTCTACTTCCAACCCTGGTGTCGCGGTTTAATCCCAGCCAGCAACTAAGCACTACACAGCCACTTGCTCACTCCCCTGCAGTGGGATGGGGGAGAGAATCAGAAGAGTGAAAGTGAGAAAACTCGTGAGTTGAGATAAAGACAGTTTAATAAATAAAGCAAAAGCCATGCAGGCAAGCAAAGCAAAGCAAGGAATTCATTCGCTACTTCCCATCGGCAGTCAGGTGTTCAGCTATCTCCAGGAAAGCAGGGCTCCGTCACGTGTAACAGTGACTTGGGAAGACAAAACGCCATCACTCCGAATGTCCCCCCCTTCTTCCTTCTTCCCCCAGCTTTATATGCTGAGCATGACGTCATATGGTATGGAATATCCCTTTGGTCAGTTGGGGTCAGTTGTCCCAGCTGTGTCCCCTCCTAAATTCCTGTGCACCCCCAGCCTGCTTGCTGGTGGGGTGGGGTGAGAAGCAGAAAAGGCCTTGACTCTGTGTAAGCACTGCCCAGCAGTAACTAAAAGGTCCCAGGATTATCAACACTGTTTTCAGCACAAATCCAAAACATAGCTCCATACTAGCTATGAAGAAAATTAACTCTATCCCAGCCAAAACCAGCACACCTGGTTCTGCCCCTCCTGGATAGTTCACAGTGTCTCTGAGCATGTCTCCCACTCGGTCAGCTCGCAGATTGCAAAAGGCTGGAATGCCCTTGCTACCTGACTCCAAGGTTGAAACCATATGGTCAAGTGGCAGGTGATTCTCTGAGAAGGGCCCTTGGCTCTGTTTTCACTCCCACATGTGGTTTAGTAAAGCCCACAGCTGGTTGCAGGTAGAGCACAGAGCAAGATGCATCTGCCTAATTGTTTTCTTTTAATTGATTTGGAAGCTTAGTGAAGATTCATTAAAGATAAATCCAATATTGATCCATATTGACTAATTGCAAATAATCAAGTCTCCTTCATGTGTCCTACCAAAGAGCATACAGTATTCTTCATTTTATTGTAATTTTTTCTTTTTTCCTGGTACCTAGAGGTTATGGGCTTGACCATCCAAATGCTAATGATCCCAGCAAGGAAATTAAGAACTCTTAAAGAAAATCTTAGAGGATAAGGGAAAACACCCAGCCATGAAAGAACGCTTAAAAATTCTTGTAACAAAATTGTCACGTGTACCAAATTATTTTGGATATCGATGTATTTCCAGTCAGAAATGTTCACGCTTTGGCCTTCCTCAGAAACCAGTATCTGAAATGCAGTCACAAGTATCGATATCAATAATGGTATATAAGACACAAACACAACTATTCATTAGTAACTCGGTACTCCAACAACCCTCTCTGTCTTTCTACCGGCAGGACTAGCAAGATGTGTACACAGCAAATGGAAACAACCAGATGGTCTTACAGTTATGACCCTTACTAATTTCTCTCCCATTGTTTACTATTATTGGTCATTGTATTATGTGCAAACCCCTTTACAGGTCTGCCAGCATGGATTACTAGGTAGAGGCCCTAAACTGCAAATTCTTCTGGTGCCTGTTTCTGATACCGCATAAACGCTAACTGTTTAGGCTATCACGGATGATCTGTGAACCTGATCCTATAAGGCTTACTCAAGGTAGCAGTTTTTTGTCACATGAATCACAGTACTTTCATGGGTGGCTCGTGTGAGTAACGTTCACATAGGAAATGATCACATGCAGGTTTGGTTCAAGGTTTCTCGGCAGCATAGGCACCACTGAATTTGAATGCCCAGAGTGGGACAGCCAGGAGAGGCCACCCCTGCCCCCAGAGGGAGAGAGGCAGGAGAAATGGCCGTGCAGGGTTGATTCCAGTGATGGGGCCCTTCACAGTGGGTTTGGGAGGAGTGGTGGCTCTTCCTGGGGGGGAACCCTCTTCCTCTCCTCAGCAGTAGCAAATGCCCTGGGCATTGAGATATTTCTCTTGGAGACAGAAACAGCTGGTTTGGCTTTCTGGAGAACTGATGTAGCCAAGTCTATGCTACCCTTGTTTGCCTATTTTGCTGATCCTGGCAGTCTGTTGCCACAGACAATTGCCTGCATTGCCTTTGCACAGGAACAGCCCTGGTAATTTCATGAGGTCCCGCATTTTTTGCTGCTTGCTAGTTGTGTCACATTAAATAATATTTTGCAGCTGAAAGGCACCTAGCATTTTAGACTCCCAAAACCTTCACCAAATGCCATCAAGGGATTCCCAACTATATCTCTGAAATAGTGTCCCCACTTCAGTGTCTGCAAAATTGAGGCAAGGCCTTGGGCATTGCTGTGTAGCAATGTAGCTCTGTCAACAGCCTGAGTGTTTATCTGTTTACCAAAATGAGTACAGGGCCTTAAATAACTCAGGTTTGCTTACTTATGCATGTTGTCCTCGCTCAGGTGGCATTCTGCTCTTCAGGGTATGGGTTGCATGAATAAGGACTGTGAGACTGTTATTTCAAAAGCCTGTGTTCTCTGTGTTTTATCTTCACCTTCTCTCTAGTGACCTCTTTGGGGGAAAGGCTGTGCAGTCTTTGGTAAGACACATCACTTCAGCGGAGGTGTTGACTCACTTATGGCTTCAAATTGGTATGGCTGAAGTGTCATTCCTCCCAAGCACCTGCCCTCCCCTATGCTTCCTTCTCCTGAGATTGCTGGCTCCGGAGCAAGTATGGCCCAGCAGCTCTTGAACTGTTAGCATTTATAGCTCAGCATATTACAGTAAACTGGCATTGGCTCTGATTTTCTTTCATATATTGGCCTGTAAATTGCAGCATTTCAAGAGCTGATCCTTCTCTACTCTGAGGTTATTATTCACAGTCAGAGACTAGGTAATCCTGGGACAAGGGACAGGCAGGTGTCCTAGGGCAGGAATCACTGCACCGTCCCAGCTGAAGGCATCAGCAAGTGTAGTTCCAGACTTGCTCTGTTTGCTGCTGCTGGGCTGTGTTAAGCCCCTACCAGTGACAGTGGGGATTTATGCTGGCCATGCATGGGCCTGTTGTTTGGAAAGATTGAAGACTGAGTTGAGAATGACATCATAGGTGACAAAATCATGCTGCTGGACCAACAAAAATTTTCTTCTGAGTCACTCTCCAGATGTTGCTGCTGACAGACATGCACATTAACTGGCACTAGTTCAGTGGGAAAGCTGATGATGGGAACCGTCCCAGGTGTCTTGAACTGCACGAAGGTCCTGTGTTATGCCTGAGTAGATACTCTACCTTATACCCCCTGTGCTGGCAGGGAAGTGAACTTTGTACATGAATGAGGAGCTGACATTTCAGGAGTGGACATGCCATGTCTTTTAATGTTGTCCGTCAGACCGGAGGGTTCTGAGCAGGATAACATGAGGTGGTCAAAACATATAGTGACCTAGTGGTTATTGAAGACTTCAAAAGCTGCACTGAATCAGGTTAGGGAAAATAGCTCCTGATTTATACTGAGAACCTGATGGGAATGCTCTTCTCCCTCTTTGGTTCCCCTCTGGCTTAGAGGATATATAACAGAAGAGTCATCTTGCTAGACCAGCCTCTGTCAGGCTAAATAAAAAGAAAAACAATTAGTTTTAAATTACTGCTGACTTTGGGTTCTGACTGTGCTCACCAGGTTGCACCAGGTTAAAATGTTACAACTCTCATTCTTCAGCCCCATGCCTGTCTCATAACTCACCCAAAACGTATGTCCATCCTTCATCTGCCACATTGAGCTATTAGTGCCTATTTCCAGTAGAGTTACCATACCAAATTTCAGCAGCTAAGGAGTGGTGCTCATTTTGTTCTGAATGTCTCATGTAAGATCAGTAACTTTGGTAGGGGGGTTCAGTCGGGGAGCATGACGTTTTTTGCAGTTCTGTAAGGGGGGAGTGGTTGATGAGGTAGAAAGGAAAATATTCTAGGGATTTAATCTTCAAAAAGATTACTGAAAGACCCTCAGCACACATTTTTTCTTCCTTCTTAAGCAGGAAGATGCTTAAGTTTTTTAGAAAAATTCTCTAAGAAGTTAAGATTTCAGTTTCATGTCTAAATATTTTTCTTAGACATATGTCTGCTATCAGTGAGACTTTCTTGCTGGAGTAGGATTGAATCATTCCACTCTGTCTGGATATTCATTGCACTCCTATGCAAGAGTTTACCATTCCCTAAAAAATAAGTGATTTCTTTCTCCTGCTTTCCTGCCTCCAGCAAATTAATTTTGTTCTCCTTTTATGAATGAATGAGGGATGGGCTGGCCTTTATAATTGTTTCTTAGCAAGGCAAGGCAGTGCTTCATCCTCCTGTCTTCTGGATCTGAGTTCCTTATTAGTTCTGCTTGCTGTTGACCATCAGTATTTGAGCTATGTATGACCTGTTCCTTACAGCTCTGCAAAGTTACATCATTGGTGGTATGGTTCAGTTCCCTGTTTGACCACAGTGTTTCGGTGTTGTCTTGGAACCAGAAGGGTGTGTTGTGACTTTAGGCAGAGCAATCTGGGTGCTGTTCCGAGGGAGAGATTAGCAGCTCTCTTGCTGAGAGATTCTGGTATGTAGCCAGCTCTGAACAGCCAGTACCACATGCAGCCACCCCTGGAGTGGAGAGAAAGTGAATTTAGGAGAGGAGGCCAGGGCAAGTCACATGAACTGTAATGCCAGACACAATTCATCTGTGGTGTCTTATCTAATTCAAGAAACTATTACAGGATTAAAAAAAAAAAAAAAAAAATCTTTGCTAAGATTTGAACCTTACTAAAAGTATTAGAAATACCAGACTTAAACAACAGAAGAACCCTGCTCTGCATCATTTGACAGCACTTCTTCCTTCCATGATTATTTTTTCTAAAAACTGCTAACAACCAACAAGTTTTGTTTGAATACACAGGATCCAGTGTATTCCACTGAACTTGTGTTCGGTGCCAGGCTACAAGGTCACTTCATAAAAATAGGGCACTGTCTCTATCATAACCTAGACCTATTTGCAGTTCACCCCTTTCACCTTGGCTGCAAAGGTTTGTTTGTTCTTGTCATGACATAAGCTGAGTATTTCTAATAATGAGCCTTTATTGAACAGTGGTGTCCAAACTCATGGTATTACTTGCAGCAACACTTGGGGTAATGAAGAGTTCAATATTACCCGTCACAGACTTGGTTTTGATAGCAGTGTACTGCCTTCTGCTATGTGGGGAGACTAATGTAGCTGGACTGAAAAGGACTTTATAAACAGCAGTTTTGCTTAGGGCATCAGCTGTCAATCATTTACTGTGAGAGCTTGCAAATGAGGTTAGTGTGCTGGGTACACATGTTATCCGTTGTTTAATCGAGTCCTTGATGCAATCTTCATGGTCCTTCTAGATTCCTGGAGGAGACTCTGGACAGGGATCTAAAAAAATTGTCAAGAAGTGCACCTGGAATGACAAAGAGTGATAGAAAACTCTATCGGATGACATCCTTAGAGAGGTTAGCAAGCCTGACTTGGTGACAGATGAACTGGAGGGTGATGTCTGATTTCGAAAAGAATGACTTTTAGAATCATAGAATAGAATCGTAGAA
>NW_009222267.1:0-1927 GCF_000690835.1 Fulmarus glacialis | reverse complement strand
GGCAGGCTCTGGTGGGCCTGGCGCAGCCCACCCCAAAGGTCAGCCATCGCCCCGGCCCCCGGCGGGCCTGCAAACCTCGCTGCTGGGGTACCTGCAACCCGCCAGCTCCTTCCTGCATCTGGGACAGATGTGGCAAAGAGCAAGGCTTGGGGCATTGCGGGTTGTAGTGGGGACTCTTCTGTTATGTCCCTAAAAGCTCTGAAGATACGAGGTGCAAGGGGTAAGAGGCCCTCTGCAGAAGCGGTATGCAGAAGGACCGACTGATAACCCACTCTGAACAAACCCTGTCTCTCCTACATCCTTACACCCTCATGGTTACAGAGGTGCTCCTCCTGCCTGGAGCCCATCCACAAGTCAATTTTAAACCTTGTTTCATGAGGATGACCTGCAATCACTGAGTTTTCTTCAGCAAAACGCCCATCTCCATAGTGGTGTAGTCTAGAAAGTATTATCTGTACTGACCAAAGCCTGCAGCTTGTCCACACAGACACAAAAGTGTCTAAGCTGGCTCTGCGCTTCTTGGCTGTGACGTTTCCTAAGCAGCCCAGAGGAAGTACTGCCGTGGCCTCAACTGCACAGGAATTAGCCATAAGGTGATGTTTTTCATTAACCCATTTGCAACAGCATTTTGCATATTTACAGCACCTAGAAAATCATAGAAGAAACAACTTAAATAGTTCTGCATTTTCAGAGTTGGTAGCTTGGCAGAATCCATCGTGAACATGATCATAGCATATAGTTTTATATTATACTTTTGGAAAATACTGAATCAGAAATTATTTCTCAAGAAAACATAGCACATGCTTGAAAATGTAACTCCATTCCAATCCTACACGGCCTTTAGGTAGTTATGCTTAGCTCTACGTATCTGCTTACAGCCTGTTGCAGTAAGGGAGCAAACAAGTACTTACTGCTTTGCTGAGCAAGGCTGGAGTGCTAAATCAGCTTCTGAAGCACAGGTTACAAACCACAAATTCTTGATCAAATTTGTGTTCTTCTAACTCTGCTACCAGAGGTGTGCTATTGTGTAACAGGGTAAAGGACAACACTGCATTTTGGTAATTTTTTTCCCCTGATGTAATAATTTCATTCTCCCTTCAACCTGCTCCGGAGAACTGTTTCTGCAACACAGTTCATCCACATGGATGAGCAGCAGAGAGCAGCTTGGAGTGGGCCCACTGAAAGCAATGCCCTCTGCTTGCAGAATAAGAGAGTGCACACTCTGTATTGGGCATGAGCATGGTGCACTGAATGGCAGCTGCATGGGAGAGGAAGACCAGGCTGCCTTGGTGACGTTGTATGAAGTTGCTTTATTTTCTTTTTGACATTAGTACCCACATGAAGTCAATGGTACCCCTATGTATCTCTACGAAGTGGCCACCGAATCCGTCTGTGAGTCAGCAGCCAGACTTCTGTTCATGAGCATCAAGTGGGCCAAGAGTGTCCCAGCCTTCTCCACCTTGTCCTTACAAGACCAGGTAAGGCACCTGTGGTGGGAATGGCATTGGCCTGGCCTGCCTGTTAAAGAAGGCTCAGAGCTCAAATTGGGTCCTGAACCTTCAGCCCTAGATGTTTAAACCCGTAATGGACTTCAGCAGTTCTGAAGTTCAGGGCAGAGTTTTGGTCTGTCCCTAAAAATGAGGCAGTGATTTAAAAACTGCTTTCCTCCAACTGTTACTTCATGAAGCAAGTGGAAATCAAGCCAGAAGAAAATCTAATATAAAGCAAATATTATGGGAGGACAAGTTCTAGAGGAAAAGTCACCAGGCTGCAAATCAAAATCAGTGTGCCAAAACTGCTTCTCTACTTTTGGGTTAACTTTCCCCTCCATAAAATGGGGAACAGCATCTTATTTTGCTTAGTTAAGCATATGGTCCAGGATATGAATGAGGTGATTTCTGAAGACCATTCCCCCCCTCCCTCCCCT
>NW_009222266.1:0-2887 GCF_000690835.1 Fulmarus glacialis | reverse complement strand
GATTCTATGATTCTATGATTATCATAGAATTATGAAGCCACAGAACTATAGGACTGAAGTTTGCCACAAGGGTAACGTACTTTTATATACACAACAGAAGCTGTTAACTTGACTGTTAATCTGTAAAGGTTTTTTTTCCCAAGGAGAAAATAGGCTAAATTACAAAGTCAGTCATCAGTAAATGCTCTCATGGATCTGTTCTTACATATATGAGAAGATGTAGGGCAAAAAAATGAGAGCAGCAGGAGCTGACTGCCCATGAAAATCAAACCTGTGAATGCTGGGCCTGAGATGGAGGTATTATTTGCACATCTAGAAACGTCAGATTAGGCCCAGAGCTGATGGTACGCTGAAGGTCAGGCAGCCAGTTAGGAACAACTCCCTTTGATAATCTATATCTGCTGCTCCCATCTTCCTCTTCTTTGAGTGAATGTATAAACGGAAATATTTGGGGATGAGAAATAATATGATATTATCTTTCCTTTCCTTTACTGACAGCCAGAAACCTAAAGACGAGCACTGAGCAGAACACAAACACGCCAGCAAACCCCGGCTCTTGGCTTCCCAGCCTGGGCACTTGGGAGTGACAAACGTCACTCTCCTGAGACATCAACACAGAAGCCATCATGTCCAGTAGATCGTAGATAGGCTGTCTAGCAGTAGGTAGACTTCGGTATGCAAGTGGTTAGCTGTGTTCATGAATGTGATGCAGCAGTGCAAAGGTCTGTTGTAGGTCCCAGTAAGAAAGGCATTCGACCCTGTAAGGTACGTGATTAAAATGCCTTTTATTGGTGGGAGATAACAGGGAAAGGAAAAAGGGGATGGTAGGTAATCTCACATCCCCCTGGATGCAGAGGACGCCGTGCGGTGCAGCATTGGCCGGACCTCTCGCCAGGGCACAGCACACTGTGCAGATCCCATCCTTGATGAGGTTTGCCAGCATGAGGATTTTCTTAGACACAAACAACTCTATCCATCATTGCCACCAAGAGCAAAAGGATGTCTATATGAAGACACGATGCTTCACTTCAAGATAAAGACGAGGATGCAGCGGTGGCACCATCTCCAGCTGCCAGGTGGGGCTGCCCACGCTCCTCCACACGACGGCCAGCAGAGTTTATCCTGGGCTGGGGGTACGTCCAGCCCAGCCCCACGCCTGCTCAGGTCGCCAGCTCCTCCGACCACAGCAGTCCTCCAGTTAGGACCACCCCAATGAGGTGGTTAAAGGCAGCAAACCCACCTGGAGGTGTGCTGGTGGCAGCAATGGGCTGCAGCTTCTCCAGCCAGAGACTGGAAACAAACTCTTCTTTTATTCAGTTGCAGCTTCACTTCCTTCCCAAAATGCAGTCCCTTTGCCACTCTTTTCCACATTTCTCTTGCAGCAATGAGGTCAGCTCCCAAAGCTCAGCCTAAACTACACACACCGTTTACAAAAATCCAGATCCTAAGAAATAGTGAAAGCACCCATTTCTCCCTACTTGCTGGGTCACTCGAGCACGGGGGTGCTTCTTCATTTTTTTATGATTACATGGCTAATGGGCTGTCTGAGTTTTTCTGTCCCCAAGGAGAACTCTCTTAAGTTTTGTCTGAGAAAAAATTCAGATTTTTAGTACATGTTTTGAACTAAAGTCCTATAGATTCTTTCCTCCATTCAGGTGTGAATTCCTATCATGGAAAAAATTACAGCTCTCTCCAGTGATCTCGACATCAATGATGCCCTTAACCTTTACTGAGACTTTTTGTGATAGCTAACATCATCATAATCATCATAACATTGCTCTTAGTTATATTACTCGGCTTATGTTTGGGGTGGCAGGTGGGTTCTCGTGTAGCTGATCCCTCCCGAGAGCTGCACAAGCTCACAGCTGACAGCAAGGAATGCAAGACTCCTGTCTATGAGAGCAGCCTGGAAACAAATTATTCATTAGTGGTCTATGATTCTGTAAACATTTTCCAAGCAAGAAATAATGTTTTTTGGATAATTAAGGTTTAGCTCTGAAAGATTTTGGAAAATGCTGGTGTTTGACATTCCCTGCCAGCCCTGGAGAACTCTGGCATGCAAGCGCATGGTGCTGCTCCGTCTCTGCACAGCCCCAGGCACCGTCGAACTGTGCAACTGAGACCTCTCCTGTGATCAGAAATGTCTATCTTCACACAGCAATGTCTATTTTCAGGGAGAAAAATACTTTGTTCCTTTCTTTTGGGAGTATTTGCATCTTTAGGGGTACTTGCACCATTTTTCTTTTTCTTTTGAAAGGAATTTTGATAACTCATCCATTTTCCTTTAGCATTATTTTCCCAGGTTTGGGATCCAGTAGAGCAGAGATGACTCTACCAGTTGGTTTCTACAGTCTTTGGAGCTGGTTATTTGAGGAGGTTACTGTCCTGAGAGGTCTGTCACAAAACGAGCTGACACTGGAGAGCCGGCTGGGTGAGCTGTTCTCCACTCACACTAGTGCTGGCAGTGCAGAGCTGAACGTTAGTAAATATCTTCATTTTTAGCAGCTGTTCCCCAGTACTAATTTTGCCATATGGTTCCTACCCCTATAACCAGGATCTATGTTTTTCCATTTGTATTTGAAGTAACATTATCTTATATCTGAGTATTTACAAAGTTTGCTATGAATGAAAACAGTTGTAAGTCTGACATCATGGAAGTAAAGCACTTAATGAAGACCATCAGGCACAACCACCAGTAAGGCTGATAATGCAAATACAGCACCCATATAAAAATGCAAACATGACAAGCTGAATACATGCTAAGGGGCTTGTTCTTCATAAATAACCAAAGAAGCATTCTTTCCAGGGAGGTGCTCATTTTCAAGGGGAATAAAGCAGAACCGGGTTCACCAGCTCACCGGTTGCTGAGGTCCTGCCGCCCTCAGCT
>NW_009222265.1:0-7135 GCF_000690835.1 Fulmarus glacialis | reverse complement strand
CGCCCGCCCGCCGGCGGTGGCCTACATTGAGAGATAGCAAATAAATTTATCGTGAGCAAATTCCTGCTTCTAAATTCTCGTTTCTAAATTTGCACTCTTACAAGCACGCAGAATTACACGACGTAGGGCGGATGTTCATGGGTTTATTCAAGCCAATGAATTACAGAGATTTGAACCAGCTGAGCAGTTGATCAGGGTTTTTTCTGCTTGACGATTATTTTATTTTTAGTAGTGTAGGTTAAAATACGAACTACTATGAAACGCAACGTCTTTCCGGTTTTGATTGGCAAGATTTTTTATACGTTTTTGTGAGGTTCTCTAATACATAAAAGGATGACTGGTACTTTAAAAATATGGTGGCATTAATGTTTCCATTGCATTAATGTGAATAATTACACAGGCGAGAGTACTAACACCTGCTCAGCCTGTCCTGGGCATCTAGTTCGGGTGATTTCAGGTAACTGAAATGGGATAAATTTTCAGTGAACTTTCAGCTTAGTATTTATTTTACATACGTTTATAAATTTTAAGCAAGTTGGTGACATTATGATTAAAAAAAATCTTTGTAGTGAATTCACATGACTTTCTGCAATGCAGAAGTCATATAGATTTGAGGTTGGACTACACGCATTATAGAATACTGAAGATTTCCGAGTTTCAATCCAGAATGAAGCTGTCTTAAATGGATTTTCAGAAATAAGCCATAGGATTTCACTATTAGTTACTAATTAAAGGTTATTACAGCAAAAATCATGTGTACTAATCATGCTGCCCACTTACGTCACATTCCGAATGCTTCCTCTAGCTTCAGCAGAAACTGCAGGTTTTGAGGTTCCTTGTAACACTTCAATAATTGTTACAAATAGGCACAAAATCACTACATTAAAAAGTATTTAGATGATATTTCAGTAATTTACATAGTAAAGCTAAATGTCTATTCATAAAATGTGTCTCAGGTGGAGCATTCTCTGTTCTCCAGAGGAATCTTCTGAACCTGCGTGTATGCTACCATGCATTCAGTTACCGTATTTTAGCTCTTAATTGGTAATTTATTCCATGTATTACTGTGACAAAGTTAAGGAACAGTGCAGTTCGATTCACAGAAAAGCAGATTCTTGTCCCCTTATTCTTGGCACTAGGCCTAAATGACATGCTAGAGAAATTCAGCTATTCAAAGATTCAAAGGGATTTGGTTACTAAACTATTGGGACACCATTCTTTAAGCAGAGCTCTATACTGAAATACACACTGATCTGTACGTAGAGACAGAAGGCATTCTCAGATTTATTTAACGGAAAATGTTCCTCAATTGTAAGCAATATTTCTGTAATTTTTTATTATTTCTGTAATTTTTTATAGTTGCTATGAGAAGTAAGGTCTGTTTTTTTGATACCAACCATATAAGCACATGCTGCTAACCTAAGTATTTGTTTCCACTGGCACCCACAGTATAGAGTATGTATTATTCACAGTGACCAATTCATTGTCCTACACTTAGGCTATAGGTCCTCATTCTTTAGAAATGTAGGGACATTCTTAGCTCTATAGATGGTGGAATCTTGATTTTATGGCATCTATTCATATTACATAAAACAAATTACATACAGACATTTGCAGGATTAAAGCTACAAGATGTAGGCTAAAAATATGCAGTGATTAACTGTATAGCTCTCTCTGCAGATCTAGAATAGATATAACTGTTAACTCTGAACCTGCCGGTTCTCACACTCCTATAGTCAGGATGTAAAGATCCAAGCATGTTTTTTTCCCTCAAGAAAACACTTGTAAGAACACCTGGTAATATCACTGATTTTCAGTTTCTTGTGATATTTTTATTCAGGGTATTTATTCAGTCCCAGTTTACAACTGTTTGGACAATTTTCATAACAACAACAACAAAAAATGATAACTGTAGTTTTAGCAATAAATAAAGATGAGTTTAACCTCTAAGTTTCCTAAAACCTAACCAGCACTTGAGTCAAAAAAGAATAGCTGATCTGTAACTTTGCTGTAAACTACACTGGATTATAACCACTGCTGCAGCCAGAGACATAGCATTCAGAGATGATTAGAAACTGAATTGTCATTCTGTAGGAAATGTTGCTGTAGTATTCACTGTGAACTGGAACAAAGCTCAAATTGCTAATCCATCTTAATACAGAAATACCAGATGTTTTGTTATTAAAGTTTTACAACAGCCCCTTTCCATCAGAGTGCACGCTACCCGTTACATCTGACTGCATGATTTCCTGGCCGCTGGTCATGATTTTCTGTCAGGTGAATAATTTGTCACTAGGGAAAAGCAATCTAGATTTTTATCTTCCATATAGATGCGAGAGGAGAGAAGGTATCTGCAGTTCCTCTGAAGATGCTAAATTATGACTCTCCAGACAAGTTCATATCTCCCAATCCACAACTTATGTCTATCAACTTAAAGGCAGTGAACCTATTCCAGCTTCCAGCTCCAGGAGATTTAGAAAAAGGCATTGGTTGATTGACACTACTCTTCTAGATTTTGTAGGCACTGACCACCAGGGATACATCTCTGAGAAACTGGATCACGGTGTGTGCATGTATAAATTAAAATCCTGCTGTTTTCTTACTGTGAAGTTAAATTTAGAGGCTACTTTAGTACCACCTCATGATCAATTTGAAACTTAGTAGAACTGGACAGTTCAGTTTGCTATATGGCTACCTACTGTGCTTCTACAGGCGGTTGGTATTTCTTTTCTGAACGTTTCCAAGGTGACAGTAGCTCATATATGGAGCTTTCCAGCTTTTAGGCAGGAAGACATGCCAATAATGGAATCTTAATTTTTGCAGTGTGGTTCATCTCAGATTACATAAACCAACTTCTCTGCCCCTATTCTATGATACGGATCAACGTTTGACTGTAAACAATGGCAAAACATTGATAAGCGTCTTACCAATGAGTCATCCTTACAGGTGTAGTAAGAAAGAATGAGAGGGGCATTTGCTATCAGAGCACTCCACAGAGGAACGACCAGGGATGACATCAGCTGGGAGCGCACCATTGAGAGCAACACATCCGGAGTGAGACAGTCATCCCCAGTCCTGGAACTAGCCCTGGCTCGGGGGCAAAGTGGGGAATTTCATCCCAAATCTGTTGCACAGAGAAGAGGAAAAGAGGGCAAAGCGTCTGGCTGCACTGTGCTTCATGATTATCAAAAAAATCAAGCAGACTGAGAGAGGAATTGGATGTTCTACAGAACATTTGGAAACAGACAAAAACTAGATTTCTCAGCCAGTGCTTTAGGTGAAAGGAAAATTAATGTTGTGGTTATACTGATATTTATTAAATACAGACAAATTTGTGTTGGGGCCATGGGACATCCAAATAGTGTAAGTACAGTACAACCTCTGAAATGAGCTAAATATATCCACCATGCAATTGCTACTGATATTCCCAAATCTCATTTATAAAAATTGGAATATGTGTATCATTTATATACCTAGAGACGTTGCCACAACAATCTTTCACGAGCAGTTTATGTGGAATCGTGGGAGAGTGAAACTAATGATCCATGTGGTACATTTTTTGCCCCTAAAAATTATATGTGACAATATGACATCTTTACTTTGCTGGCAGTAAAACCACCTGTCCTGTTTAGAAAATGATCTATTAAGAATATCAGGTAATGCAGTGCAACTGTAAAATAAATTTAAATATTGTCCTTTTGATATGCTCTCAAAATCCTGAGGTAATAAAGGACTATGAAAACTTGTTATTTGGCCCAAATCACTGAGCATATTTCTCCTCAATCCCATCAAATTATGCTCTCCAATAAATTATTTTACAGTAGCAGTTACAAAAGTATGGATGACTATGATCAGGAAAAAGTCACACCTGTTACATGTTCCAGAAGAAAAATACTTGACAGCTTTTGAAATGTGGGTTTCTGGTTTTACTTATAGTAAAATAATACTTCAAAGATGTGACCTTTGCTTACTACTTGAGAAAGGGTACTTCAAAAATTAGTAATTGTTAATATAGTAATAATAACAACTAATGATTTAATAAATAATAATGTTTCAATGATATTTACTTGTAAAATTGTCCAGCTGTGGCCGGAGCCCATCAACTTTTGATAGACTGACATGGTCAGATAATATGAAAATACAGCTATCACGTTGGTCGTTATTACATTGCTTTGCCAGATCTACTATAGCTTTACGGGTACAACACCAAAGATGAAAGTTTGTTCCAAACTGCGTAACTGTGACCTGACAACCTGGTCATGTTGGAGCACGGCTTAATCTCATGCAGTCTCTGGTGATCCCTCTGAGCTCCATATGCAAGGTCACTTCATAGGATGGGTATTTTCATAAAAGCTAGTGCCTGCAGCCATACGGCTTGACGAGAGGTGATAATTTAGTAGAGTAACAAAAAGGCTTAAGAAAAATTTAGTATCTTGGGCCATCTTTTGAAGAATATTTGACAGTTCCAAGCCAGTAGCTAAGGGAAAGCTTTAATTATTTTCAAGAGGATTAGATGAGTAAGATTTGGGGAGCTTATTTATTTTGTTTTGTTTTGATGTTTTAATAGCAATTTTAATTGTTTTTTAATCTATCTCTTGAGCAATTTTAATCTGTCATTGACTGTAAAGAGTTTGGGATATTCTGCTAGAATTGTAGGAAATGAAATATATTGATCATTATTATGTTAGCCCCTCTCTTCCCTTTGGCTAATAGGAATTACTGATTTTGAGTGGGGGTGTACATATATATATGTAAGAGCCTGTTTTGCTTAAATAGGTATTTATATGCAGAATCAACTAAAAACAAGGCTGAATGACCTGAATTGTCCTTCTTCTATATAATATAGAGGATACAATCAAGGCTTATATACATCAAATGTAATTTATTTACCTGAGAGAAGTTACACATTCATTTTAAGATTTTGTGGGATGGATCTTAGAACATCTCTTTTTCTGAAGTACAGACACAAAGTGGTAGCTAAATCAGTCCTGTGAAAATAACATGAGATTTTGTTAAACCCAGGCACTATTATGGTAGTGATGGAAAACTCCCCATATATATTTATTTCATTCATGATGACATTATTAATCCAAATCTCTAGTATAAAACATTGATCATTCAAGACGATTTCAGCAATTGAATAAATATCCCTATGCAATGCCCAGTGAAATGAATGGGACAGTTAATTTTTTCCAGGGATAATCAGAACCCTGATAATTTACCTCGATTACCAGATTTTTTCAGAAAAAATATTAAAATCCTGAGGCTAAACATATTCCCCTCACAATTGCATTGAAGATTTTGTGGGCAGTCACTGGTTTTGGCTGTAGAGCTGCTGAAGAAGGAGCATAGTGGTAGAAGGAGAAGTAAGAAAGAGAAGAGAACTAGCTCAATGAGTTTAGAGAAAATATGTAGGTGGTATTCTTCCTCTTTTTCTTTTTTGCAGTATCAGAACCACTGAGAGCAAAAAACTTTTTCATAGGACCAAAGTAAGGCTGAAAGTGTAGTTGTTGTAGAAATACAATCCTTTCAGTAATGATTCTTTTACACGATTGCCATTGTATTTTTACTTGTTTTAGTGGTCAAATTTGTATCAATGTCTATCCCTTTAGAGCATATGTAGCCATGATGTACTTACACCAACACACAAATACACACACTCACACACTTATATATGTGTTATACATGTACAAACTACACCTACACACACACTCATTCTAAATGTACAAATTGCCTCATCTGATTTTTGCTATTTTTACAGATGTATGCTGAAGACATAGAAAACTCTTCTTTTTTACTAGTCAATTAGATGACAGCTGTCTAGCCAGAGAAAACCAACACCAAGGAATTCTCAGAGTAGGTACATAGCTCATTGGAATGCCACCTTTAAGAGTAGGAAAAATACGAAAAATGTCAACTGAAAATATCCTGAAAGGTGTAAATCTGTTCTATTACACGGAGAGACAAAATCATTTTGTTCTGTATGTCACCCTGTAAATTCCATTTAAAAACTTTTGGTTTCCCTCCTCTAAAAAAACAGTTTTCATGCAACAATCCAACTACTTGAGTTTAAATTTAGGTCTTTTCCTCTTTAGCGTGCATTAGCTGCAGGCATGACCATTGAAATGTGTAGAGGAAGGAAAGGATCAGAAAGAAAATAACCCCCCACATCATTCTTACACTTTTATGACATATGATCTTACATGTGTATGTACATTTGAGTATGTATTGTGTACACCCGTACACAATCTGTAGATAATCTGTACATGTATTCTCCTCCTGGATCCCGTGGGGCTGTTACTCCCCTCACCCACCACCCCTTAGTTGCCAATTGAAATATTGGTATTAAATAATAATACAAAATGCAGCATATGAAAAGATAAATTGAACACTTTACCCCAGGTGCATCCTTTCATTTGATTAAGGTATCTGCACATTCATTTTTGCTTTACGACACAATTTCTGTAAAATGTCTCCTTCACAGTGTTTCCTTTGTGGGTTGGTTTTAAAATTGTCATTCTAGATTGAACAGCACCAAAAAGCAGAGGAGGCGGAGGAGGAGAGAAGAAAAGAGCGAATATGGAGGAGAAAATCGAGTTTGACCTGCAAGTAAAGATGAAACAAAACTCCCGAAAAGCCTTCTGGCCGGGTTTCCCTACTGACGTTCCTTAAGAGCAAGCGGAGGTCCCCGAGAGTTTGCAAGGCTCAAAAGATGGAAACGTGCACGGCGTTATTGAGTGCTGAGGATGTCAGCCCCCGACCAACCGTGGGATGGAGTATTGCGAATGCAGTTTCACAGCTCCGTGCTCGCTGAAGTAACCTGAAGCGTTTCACTTTAGAGAAGCCCCTCAGGAATCTGAGCGACGAGGCAGAAGTTTGTAAAACCTCGGGTCTGCCTCTTTCGGTTTTGTACCGCCAGTCTGGGACAGCTTTCAGAAAGCGAAGAGGTGGCAGTTTCCCCTCACCGGAGTCCCCCCTATTTATATTCCCTCTTCCCGAGGACGGGCTGCAGCTGCGGCCGCCCCGGAGCTGTGCAGCCGGGATTTGCACAGGGAGGGACGGGGGCGGGGGCGGGGGGAGGCGGCAGCGGGCCTCCGGCACACAGCGGCTCCCGGTGCCTGCAGTTCACATGCCC